>NW_015151929.1:62842-78978 GCF_000732505.1 Cyprinodon variegatus | reverse complement strand
TAGTCGGCTGAAAGCTGGTAGATCTTGGAGCAGATTCCTTCCACGGAGTCTTTGGCGACAGCAGTGACGTGAGGCCCACACTGCTGCCTCAGGTGTTCCAGGCGGTCCTGGAGACACGAGGCATAGAGAAAATGTCTACCTGAAGCTGTGGGTCTACAGGTCTCCTCTGAGCTGCCTGTCTAGAACAGCCTGAAGTCTGACATGAGTTTTAAAGCATCTATGGAAACATCTCTGAGGCTGGCAGGCAGCATGACATAGTGAGTACTGCTGCTGAGCTCAGCTTCTGTACCTGCTCCCAAAGTCATGTGACATATATGCTGAAGTGTTACCATGTAGTCTTCTTTGCTGGCGGAGTGATCCCTGCGTAGCCAGTTCATGGTGTCCTCCGCGTTCCACTTTACCACCTTCCTGCTCTCCGGACTCGCATTTCTACAAAAGGTCAAAGGGCAACATTAGTCACACCCACCCGCAGTGACCTCAGAAATTGTGAATCCTCAGCTGTGGCTCACCTGGTGTCTATCATCCTCTTGGCGGCTTCGGCGTACTTGAAGAGGAGCCTCCGAGCGTCATCCTTGTACTTGATGCGGGACAACCTGACAAACACAAACCGATGTGCGATCAATACCACATCAATCAGGTGGACCCACTCTAGGCTGAACATCAGCTGAAAGGCAGTTATATCTATTAACGTTGGAGAGAGATGTCCCTACACAACTTTTGATTTCTGATAAGATACCGATATTGCAGCTTTTAGAATTGGCTGATACCAATATTGACCAAATATGAAAATAGCAGAAATCACACCAGCTTTTATTACTCATTTTATAATGTAGAATGTCAGAAAATGATTGATCACATAATATTACTCAAACAGGGAACAAGAGACAACAAAAGGCATGAAAAAACTGACTTATGTAAAATTAACTAGTGAGTTAAAGGAGGTTTTAACAGCGGCAGAGTGTTTATATGAGCATGAAAAGATCAGAGATTTTAGATTCTTGACAGAAAATAAAATCAAGACATTAGTTTTGGGCTAATATGGGACCAATTGCATCGAAACACCCCTAAAGTTAGATGCCTTTGAATCTTTTAACTAGAGCTGAAACAATTAAATTAATCTCATCTAATCGATTATTGAAATAATCGTCAACTAATTTAATAATTGATTAATCCTTAACTGGAGTATAGACTCTTAAACATGCCTTAGCTGACAAAGCAACCTGTTTAGAGCAGTAATTATTCCAAGATTCTAAAAAATAAAACATTTTGCATTTAAGATAAAAAAACAATGTTTTCATCTTTTGATATAAGTTTATAATAAGTTTTAGTTTCGCTTGGATTAATTTTGCAAAAAGTCTTCATTAAGGAACCTTTGGTTATTCGATTAATAGAAAAAATAATCGACGGATAAATCGATTTGCAAAATAACCGTAGTCGCAGCCCTACTTTCAAATAAACTTCAACGTCTATTAAAAGTTGGCTTCTCATGAATACTGGAAAAATACCCTCAGTACAATTTATGATGCAGCAATTTTTCTTCAAAGCAAATGTTTTGAAACTTTTTTTTTTTTATATACAACGTAATTATAGGGTAGAACCGATAAGGATGAAGAAGACTCTTGCAGGTTCCAGCTGATAATTAAAAATGAAAACAAACTCAAAATGAAACAATCACTCAAACTGATATAATGGAAATGAATAGAGAAACTACTATGAAGGTCGATTGAATTAGAAAACACGTGGAGCAGTTTTTATATTCAATATTTTTTTACAAAGACATTTTTTTTAACCTTTTTTCTTATTGTTAAATTTTAATACCCTCTTTTATTTTTTTTTTATTCTGTCAGTTTAAGTCTACTTATGGAATTCACTGCCTAATAGAAGTGTTAATATTGTGTAGAAACAATGACCCTTTGATTCAGTCATATCATTTTATTGTAATAACCTGTCCTTTCATTGGTCTGTCAATTTGCTGATGATAATACATTTACCTTAGAGCTGAATAAAGAATGATTCGATACCGGATAAAATGGATTTACTGCATCACAAATTTATTCGTTACAGTGCAAACTATTGCAGTTGCCCTTTATAATTCTCTTTTTGATCATTTATAATAATATTTTCCTTAGTTATTAAGTCAGCAAACAGGTAAAGGTTGTTTATTTTTTATTTTTTGCTTTGATCATTAGTCTTAGTCTGGCTTCAACATAAACTGTGGTGTAATCAGCCATATTACCCTCCAATAACTTTAGAACTAGACAGAAGAGGGCGTTTACTAGCTTCACATAAATATCTGACTAAGCGTGTAGATGATTAACCTTTCTACATTTCTCAATGTTGTAGAATTAGCTGAACGTGTAGCACTGCTCTGCTTTGGTTTCCTCTTTACCTTATAGGGAACCATTGTTCTAACAAGGCTTTTGTCTGAGCTTGTTGATAAAGAATATACTTTAGTTTGTTTTTTGGCTCACATATATTACTCCCATTTTTCCAGACCTTACATCTTCCATAATTATTATAGTTATTATAGTGAAGCTACAAGGAGGGCGATCCTGTTGCTCTACCTGCGCCAGATCCATAAGCAGAGTGACCGACCAAATGTTTTTGGTTTATATCAATTTTGACAAAAATTTGCACCTTTAAATAATTTTTGTCTTTATTTTTAAGAACCAATTATTTATTATATTTAGATATTATTTGTGAATAAAGGACCCTGTGGACTGGTGCCAGGAGAACCGCCTCCTGATGAATAAAGCTTGGTTTATGCTTGACTCATCTGCAAGGTCCGCGTAGCAAAATTACATCATTCTGGGCTTTTATGCCCCTCAGCGCGGAGATTCTGTCCACACATCTCCTTCTGTCAGACTACTGTTCTCTCAGTGCACTAAGAAGCGTTTTCACAGATCCTTCCTCCTAGCAGCTGTTAAGCCTTTAGAACCATCACAGATCCCAACAAACTCATTTTTTTTTTCCCATCCCTGCTGTTATTGCAGTTTTCCATGTTTCTTGCTACATGAACATTTCAGATATTTCTTTAGTCATCCTACTCAAAGGTACATGGAAGCCACGTTTTTCCAAGCTGTTCTGCATCATTTCTTTGGTTGTAAACTCTCCACTTGATGCTGTGCTGAAAACACATTGATTTTTCTGATAGATATTCTGTTCTAAACTCAACCCTCAAGATGGATCAGTTTGGCACTCGATTAAATAAACACAGAACCTGGATCAGGATTCTGTTTCCTCTAAGCAGACTTAGACAACTTTCATTGTCATTTTGTATACAAAGAGTGTATACAAAACTTCGTTTTTGTAAAGCTCTCATGACATTTCCATTTCTTTAAGCATTGACTGTGGCTTACCTGATGGGAATATCATTCATGACCTCCCGGAACATGGACGGAGAGACGACGGGCTCACATTCGCTCGGCAATAACGGATCATGACCTTTATCCATCACTTTCCTCTCCAGCAGCCATCGGTTGAATGACTCCCGCGGTGGGTCGATGCCTTAATAGGACACACAAGACTGTAAGGGCATGTTTGGTTTTCCTCAGTGGATGTTCTTAAGAGAGTCCTCACCTTCTCTCTGGTGGCACAGCTCAGCATAGTGTTGCCTCAGCTTAGTGACCAGCTGCGCTCGCTGCAGCTCGATCTCGGGGTGCGGCGGCAGGTGATTGGCTGCTGAGCGCTCTCTGATCACAGCGTTGGTCTGAATATCCAGATCCCAGTAGACCCTGAAACAACCACATAAATCTCATCATTGGTTCTTTCTGCAGGGGAGTAAGGGGGAAGGTATTAGGCACTCACACAGCTGGTCTGTAAGGGGCGGGGGCCGGAGTGGGAGTTGTGGGAGTGGGGGCTGGAACCGGCTTCTCTTCAGGGGCGGAGCTCCAAGGTTTGACTCCAGGTGTGCTGGGAGAGATAGGCGTGGTTGGCTCCACCTGTAAACAGGACTGGACTCCATTACCCACCACCCGCTGTGCATCAGCATCACTGATCACATGACCAATCATGGCATCGGTGTCCAAATTCAGGGACTGCATCCTTCAAAAAACCCGGCCTACTGAGAATGGGTCCTTCTGGAGCCGCGAAGACAGAAGGACGCAACTTGGTTGGGCTTTCTTTGATAAATATGACATATGCATCAAAGGAAAAAACAGATTTTTTGTCCTTATTCCCTAATGACTCTTTATTTTAAAATAAACAATAATTTAGAAGAGGAGTGTTCATATTAATTATTAAGCGAACAAATGGTCAAAAATTAAAACAGGACATTCATATATATATATATTATATATATATATATATATATATATATATATATATATATACGTGCACTGCTCTAACCCACTAGGCCAACACTCCCCCCAAGTGGCATATTCCATTTGTGTAGAAAGTATTTGGCAAGAACAACACAATGTATAATCTTAAAGTAAAATCTAATTCATAATTGAGGACAAATTAAGTACTTTTGTTTGGATCCTGACAGCTGCGACAACTTTTGTTTTTGTTGATTTAATCCTAGAGAAACTCCAGCAGTTGCTAAAGATGAGCAAGTTATTCATCTCCTAATATACTCTGCATTAAGATGAAACCCTTAAATAAGGCTATTTTTCAAAGCTTATCTTTAATTACTGCTTTTTCTGCTCCCTTGCTTAGAAGAAGGTCAAAGTCTGTAACTGAGCTCCCATGCCCCCGACATAAGCAGATGATGTGATTTCATTAATGTCCGACTCTGATGATAAGACGATTATTAGTTTGCATTTATCTGTAGAGTTTTATAATTTAAATATTTGTAAAAGCCCAAAACTTTTTTATCATTATTCCTTCCTCACCATCTTGTTGAGTTAATTACAAAGGCTGTCAACGGCTGAGTCAAAGAAAATACAGTAAAGCTACGTTCACATCGCACATGATTCCAGCAGCAGAAGCAGCTGTTTTAAATGTAAAGTCAGTGGTTTGTGCGCATCAAGGTCCCACAGCGCCTCTCGAGCAGCAGGTGCAGCACATCTTGACACACCTGAAGCAGGGCCTCATGAGCTTCTAAGGCGTGTGAAGTGCTTCACAAGCAGACACAGCGCTGCTGATGCAGATCGCTATGATCAATCCCCTGAAACTGTTTATTAAAGCCTAAATTAACTTAAAATGTGGAAAACCTGCCAGCAAAATATGTTTGCTTTTATTATTGCGATGCATGCAGTTTGTATTACGCAGAAGAAAAACACTAACATCTAGTTCCAGTCGCCACGAAAAGTAGGGGACAAACCCCCAAGAACCCGGCCTGAGGCAGCTGCTGCTGGAGATTAGCAGTGACAGCGCCCTGTCGGTATGTTGGGGGTCTGTGCGGCTCCAACAGCTCCAACTCCAATAATATTTTGAAGCAGAATCATAATATTGATGAACTGACTGCACAAACAATGTTTTGAGGTGGAATTTTTCCACTTAAAAACATTAAAACTACTTTTTACCCACTGATCACAGGAAATACAGCAAAGCCGTTCTCTGCCATTGAACACAAGAGCAGCAGAAGCATCAGACGCATCTGGAAAAATCTACAGGACGCGCTTCAGAAGCAACAGAGATGCTCTTCAGGCCACCTAATGTGGAGAAGCATTAAAAATGAAGCAGCAGGTGCTTTTTCACTACTCAAATCACGTCTACTGGGAACGTAGCATAAAAGAAAAATGGACCCAATGAGGGCCTGATTAACATTTGTTCAGTTTTGTTTGAGTTGGTCTTAATTTTAAGAGCAGCAACCTTAATACATTTTTTTAAAAACAATCGTCAGCTTTGAGTAAAAACTGTAATAACACAGTACAACAGCAGTGGTTTCAAATTTATGATCACATTTTTAACAACTGCCATCTGCCATTGCTTCAACCAGCACCCCGGATCAAAGAAAATAGTTGGGCATGAAGGACACAGAGAAACCCTCCTTCTGCTAAATGAAAAGAAGGAATTTGTCTGCGGCTTTAGAAACAGTCGTGTATCGGGACCGTCTTCATCGGCGTACTGACATAGAGTTGTCCAACAGATTTAAAAAGACCTTTGAAGGATGTTGCCCCTGAATTCAGCTTAAATACCTTGGCTCGTTTTGCACTGTTTAGCCCCGCCCCCTGCTCCTCAGAGCTCCTCCTCTTCCTCTGGCCGTTTCCAAGGTTACCATCCCCGGCTTCTGCAGGAGCAGCGTTTAGACCCAGTGGGTCGGACTACGAACAGATAGAGGAATATATCAGCTCCTGCAGCTGATTGGTTTATAGATTGGGTGATTGATAGGTGAGGTAAGCAGCACTCACGATGACATCATGTTGACCCAGCACAGGCACCTCCCACAGGCTCTGATTGGTAAATCTGTTAAAGTAGTACGGCCGGTTCTCCCTTTTTGACCAACATTTGGACCAGCCGGCCTGGACCAACTCATCTGTTAGGATTCAGGGGAGGGATGTGGAAGGTAGGGAGACACAAAGACATGTGAGACAAGGGGCAAGTCAGAAGACGACAACTGTGAGAGAGAGGCAAGTGTGAAAAAGACACAGGTAAAGAGAGAAGACAGCTGCATCTACCTGGAAGTTCAGGCGATTTGGATGTGGTGGACGGAGAAAGAGGCGGTCCATGAGAGGAGGCAGAGGCAGAAGGGGGCACCATGGTGGCTGCCTCTCCCTTCACAGATCCCTGGCTGTTACTGGACATTTTAGCTGCTCATCACAGTCGGACCTGACAAAAGGAAACAGGGATTCAGAACACAACAAAAGAAAAAGGTGAGCTTCTCTTCTGGGTCAAATATTCAACTAAAACAAAAGATAGAAACTGGTTTCAGCAATTTAATTTAAGCAGAAATTAGCAAGATAAACTAGGGAGGAGACAATCCCACTGTGTCTCTAAAAGAAAATGCCTACTTATGAAGTATTGCAAAGTATCCAAACTAAATCTTTTATCTGTGCCAAAAATCTGAAACTGGCATGCAGCATAAAAAAACAGTTTTATAAAACCATCTGCACACAAAACCAAGCAATTTCCAAATGTATTGTTTACATCTACAAGGAATTTGATTCGGTAATGAGTTGCTACGTACAGAAAAGCAAACAGAAATAAATAAAACAGAAATACATGATTCAGAAACTAACAAATGTAAGTTGTGCAGCAAAAGCACCACAGCAGCAAATTAATAGTGGCTAAACTTAGATTATAAAGTAGGCATATACACATGTGCTGACACTTTCCTGCAGGCTGAGGGAAAGAGTAGCTGGGCCTTGTTAAGGAGGCCAACAGTAGATGGGAATTAGCTGTTTTTGTGGGAAGCAGTATTGGTTGTGATGTGGACAGAGAGGAGAAACAGTTTGTGTCCAGGGTGGGAGGGAGGTGTGAGCTGCTATACATCTATAGAGCAACAGATCAGAACTCTAACTCAGAGTCTGAGTCCTAGGATCCTCTTTGCGTTCAGCTTTCCGCATGTACACATTTAACTGTGCGTGTTCCATGTGAAGCATTTAAACATATCAAATACATGTAGGGCTGAAACTATTGATCAAAACCAGTCATGATTGATCGTTTATTGAAATAATCATCAACTAATTCAGTTATTAATAATTCACTTGAGTGTACAGACTCTAGCAACCCATTGACAGTACTAATTTTGCCAAAACTGTAAAGCATATTTGCACACACACTGATTGAGAGGTGGTAATAATTGGCAATTAGCAAGACACACTAAATTAAGGAGTGGTTCTACAGGTGGGGACCACAGACCACTTCTCAGCATCTATGCTTTCTAGCTGATGTTTTGGTTACTTTTGAAGGTTGGTGGTGCTTTCACACTCGTTGGAGCATGTGATGGACTCCAAAACCCACATAAGTGCTCAAGAAGTGCAGCTAATCCAAGATGGCACATCAAGTAAATAAACTTTAATTAATTACTATCAGAACTCCTAAAGAGGTAGCTTTAGCTTCATCTCATTCACAATCTGTATAAAATATATTAAAGGGGCCTTTTCACATCCGATTTAGCAATAATAGCGGGTGATCACTAAACAAAATAATTGATTGCAGCCCTACTGCATCTCCCCATCAGTGTCTACCGTTTTCCCTGCCTCCACAACATGTGCTGTTATACAAATAGGTAAGAGTTAAGGACCTCACATTTTTTTATTTTTACGTTCTAAATCAAACACATGATGTTTAAAGGCAGAACAGCATCTTCTGGGTTAAAGTCAGCTGAGTGAATGACTAATTATAAACTATTCTTACACCATTGAAATTAAACTTTATAGAATATATGATATAAATACAACAATCCCTCCTTTGTTTCCATGATGAACTCTGGTTAGTAAACTTCATCTCATACACGCAAAAAACTATTTTTGCTCCAAGCAACACGACCCAAGAACCGGATTGCCTCTACACTTTTTTTTGTAGAGTTAATAAAAAATAAATTAATAAACCCATCATGTGAAAGTAAGAAACATTTGAAATAGGGATGTTCCGGTGCAGAGGTCATGGATTAGCGGACCGCAGTCCCGACCCGGACCCACCTGCTGGCTGATCCGGGCCCAATCTGATTTAAAACATTTATAAATCAATGCATGTTGTCTAACTTCACTTGCGCTGTTTCTCCTGTTAATATGGTAAAGCCCTCCGGAGCTTCTGGAACCAGGCTACACCTGATACAAATTAGCCAATGGACTGTGTCAGTCTGGGTCGCTGCGTCTAGCTACTTTTAGATACACCAGACAAACCTGAGGCAAACTGGGAGATTGAAAAGAAGAAGACGATGAGAAACAGAGAGCAGAGAAAGTGTGAACTGCTGGGAGAACCGCACATTTTGAGTATGTTTGGCTTAACCTTCTGCTGTGAAGCAAGATTCTCCAGCATGAACATAATCAAAAATAAATATCGAGCCATGCTCACGAATCATCACCTTGATATGTGCTTGAGAATGGCTTTGTTGCCTATAAAACCCAGTTTTAAAAGCCTTGCAGGCCAGCCTAAAGCCCACTTCACTAATTAAGCCACAAAAAACAACTGTCAGTTCAGGGTTTTTATAAAATATGTGAATCAGGAAATTGTGTATATACAAAACTGAACAATTGTTGTTCTCTACTTCAAAAAACACTTTAAAATGGAAAAAAAAATGCTCTTTATTAAAATATTTTTTTTTATTGCATCCATGTATAGCATGGATGCATAAACAAATTTATTTTCAGTGTTAAATTCTGTTTAAAGTAACAGATTGTAATTAAAAATGTCTCTGGACCTTTACTGATTATTGATTTTCTTTATTCTGACCCCTCTGACTTAATTGGTTACCTCTGGTCTAGTGTTTCCTTTATTTTCTACTCTTATTTAAAGTATTGCCTGCTTCAAAAAGAAATTGCAATTTTTTATTACCAATTTATTACCTAAAAAAACACACAAAAAAACAAAACAAAATAGGTCTAAATTACTACTGTAGGTGTTTTACTTTTATTTTAGGTGTCTCGGCCTGTGAAGTTTGCAACCTTAGATGCAGCTCTGCTTCCACAGACAAGTTTAAAACCATAGGGTTATTGCCTCATGCTAAAGATAATTAACTTTACTCAGTAATTAAAAAGACTTGGATATGATACCATAGACAGGAGGATGTGTGGAACTTGACCGTACCCAAACCTGCTCCTCCTGTTGTAAAGGCCCCTGGTATAGCTAGCAGTGTTTTTGATCCAGTTATACAGGATCAAATCATCCACAGATCAGCAGATAGTCTGGAGTTCAGTGCCTTGCTCAAGGACACTAAGCGTGAATATGAATGGATATCTAGGGAGGGTTACATTTTCCTATTGCCATAAAATGCTCTCTTCATTGACCTGCGGTCTTTCTGTAATCAGGGAAGATGACGGTGTCGATCAACGTAGAGGTAAAATGACAGGTGTTTTATCTGTTTAAATCGATCCGCACCACCTGTGCCCGGTGTGCCGCAATCACTGATTTATTATACCTAAAATGAAACTGAAAGGAAGAAACGTCCCTGTGATGTGACAGCGCTCCGACAAACAGTTGATTGGATTTGATCAATAAGCTGCTGCTGCTTAATTCTGTTTAAGGCTTTTCGGTTGTTTTTCTTCTCAGTCGCAGGAACGAGCGCCACAGTTATGCGCATGCGCGCAGCGAGCCTGAGCAAACAGGGAGGAGGGGGAGGAGGACAACAAAAGGCTGCGGCTGCTGCTCGAAGCCCGCGCTCTGCTGTTGGAGACCGTGGCGGTCACTACGACTCCACGGAGCAGACAAGCCGACCGAAAGTATGCTAAATCCCCATGGACTCGGCGGTCTGACCTGATAGCTGTTCTGACAGAGGCTAATAGAATGTTTTATTCGAACTCAGCTAAGACGTATTGCTGCTGTTAAAATTCAGCTCCTCTCAAAGATGGCGGACACGCCCCTGCCACCGCTCCGTGCGCCTTCACCAACATTTCTGCTCAGGAATCTCGACACTTGGGCTTCGCGGTCTCAGAACCTACTCCATCCGCAGCATGAAACCTTCAGCCGGGTGTCGGTGTATTCGAAGGAGCCATACGGACTCTTTTGCTCTTACCTTCCGCGGTCAAATAGCAGATAGTCGGAGCTTCTCCGCGCTGCTTTCCAGTCGTCCGCTCCGCTCCCTCCCCGCCTGCTCAGACATCTTTACAGGGACTCGGGCACAGCCACTGCGCAGGCGCGGCGACTGACCCACTTCCGGTGCCAACGTGTCTGCTTTCCGGGGCCATATTGAGGAGGTCAAAATGTTTAGACTGCAGCGAATTCTACTTCAAAATTGAGCTCATCTTGATATTAATGGATAATTTGTTGAAAAACCATCACAGATAATTTAAAAATCAGTCTGTTCCTTATTATCTGTATACTACATCTTATACAATATATGCAAATGTATAAATATGTTTAAATATACAGTGATTCACTTATTAAATGATAAATTATAAATACTTAATTAGGCAGACTATAAAAAAAAAAGTTATGCCTATCTGAATCTTCTATATAAAAAAAGAGGACTTCCTTAACTGCAGAGCATTAACCTGTCAGTCCTGTTTTTGAATTGTGTTCTGTTTCATTCATTATTTTTTCTACTGGTAGAACTACTTTTTGTCCTTTACATGAACTAGAAAGGGATTAAAAAAACAAGAATAATGTGGTCTAGATTTGGTTCACATAGTGACAAGTAATTGGACAAAGATAAAGGGAGGTGGGCCTTTCAGAAGAGCCACTGGGGGACATTAGTGTTGGTAGAAAGCATGAGCAGCACAGGCTGAATTTTTGTAGTTTTAAAGCATCATGTATAATGTAGTAGACATTCTGAAACGTGCACATGAAAAAATAAAAATCAGATGTATAAAACCATGTAAACGTGTCACTTCATAGTTTCCTTCATTCTTCTAAATTTGCATGGAATCAAGCCAATTGCACACGTATTCTTGCCTGCCTGGTCCCTGCCTCTAAGTGAATATGCAAATCAGTAATAAACAGCCAGGAGGCAACAAGCACATGTTCAAATAACCATAGCAACAGTGCTGCCCTTCAGTCACTCTGAAACTTTGTCAACACACCTCACTGATACGTTACAGCCAACCAACAACCTCTTTAGAGACACCGGCGACTCAAACTTGCAGAAAATGGATAAACTGTTTGCTGGTACCTGTTAAGCTCCATATTGTCTGAGTCGGTTCCAAATGGTGCTGCAATGAGCTAAATAGCTTAATGCTGATCTCTGTAATCATTTGTATATTCTTCCCATGTTTCTACTGGGAAGATTGTCAATACAACAAAAAAATCAATGTAAAAAATTATTCAGGAATCACAAAATAACAGTAAAAAGCCACAAAAAAAAAGGCAGTGGGTTGGTGGGAGTGTGGATTATACTCAGAACCTCTGGAACCCAAGCGCAATGCCCTAACCACTAGGCCATCATGGCCTAGAATAAAAAAGAAAACAAAAAAAAAACACGGTCATATGTGGACACACTGTATATATCCCATGCTCCTTCTTCTTATCTTTTAACTATTTGAACTGATGCATCACATACATTTCTCCACTGTGAGATCAATAAAAATCAATCAATAATTATATTAACTATAAGCTCATAAAACCATTGGTTGAACCAAGCCAAAGTTCCCTGGTTCAGTTAAATAAGCAGACACGTTTTTGCATATTAAACATGGTGGACAGCTTTTTAACAATTATGTCTTCTATTTATAGAGGCAGATCTGGCATTTCCAGATGGCCTCTTAAAGCAATGTTGATTGCAGTCATAACTCTGCTCACTACAAATTACAATTTGATGTATATCCATTTAAGCACATTTATTTGTTTATCTGAGCAACACACGGCTTACTTTGAGAAGTACCATATGACAAGCATGTTGACGGTTCACATTGACTGTTAAATACCCAACATTTCAATAACTTCCTTCTAAAAAATTCTCTGGCTGGATGGTACAGTTGTTGGCAGGAGGGATACATGGTTCTTTCAGGGCTCTTCTGTGATGCTCATCAATTTATATCAGCTAAGGAGCAATGCCTCATCTTGTACCAGCAGGTCAGTAACATCTCTGAACAAACTCCCTCTGTATTCTTTCATAAAGGAAATGTCATCCAGCAGAGCCAAGGCTTCCACCTTTCCAGAATTACACTCCACTCTACCTCTTCTTTTTTTATAGATGTGTGATCGTCTACACTTTGTGCATCTTATCAATCACCCTACCTGACTTGTGTGCATTAATTTGCTGATGTACCACAGTTTCTTGTTCAGTTATACTGAAAGTGCCCCTTTGAGATCATCCATGGATTTTTAGCTCCTCAGCACACAGACCATCATGTGTTTACAGACCAAACCAGAGGAATATTTACAGTTTACATCAAACTGAGGTTCTTTCCATCATCTTCGAGGTGTTACAGTGTTTTAGCAGGCTAAATATAGTTCTTTTATCATTCAGATTTAAAACATAAAAGCTAAAACTCATAAAAAAACATAAGGCTTGTTGTTCCTGTGGTTTAAATAGATCTGAATAAAATAATTTTTCAGAGTTTTTTAGCTTTAGTTTTGGTGTTTTGTAGTTTTCAATTGTCGACTAAAATAAAAGTTCCCAAGGAACGCTGCAAAACTTGTACACTTTGTACAAGCTGAGTTGTGTGTAAAACATTTGGCCGCTCTAAGGCTCTGCCTGGATCCTTGTTTAACCTGTTTACCTACAAGTAAAATAGTTAAACTCTGTTTATTTACTGCTCTTTTTTTATGAAAGAACAGCTAGAAAATTGAGATATGTTAAATATTTTTGTGCCTCATGTCAGAAACTGAAACTTCTGATCATATAGAATTATTACACATAGATATTTAGCGCCTTTTTAAAAATTTAATCTTAAATCATTTTATTGATCCCAAAAGTAAATTAAATGTGGTAAATTATGAGGGTCTTCCTCAAAATGTTTTAGATTTTTTTGTAGTATTTTTTATGGCTTACATTTACAAAATAAAAACCTAAAATTTAGCATCTCATAAATAAGAATTTTACAATAGAAAAATACAAAAAAGAATTTTAAAAAGAAATGGCAGGCGCCCAATAAATATTTTTTTTCATCTATCAATACTTAATACTTGGTCTGGGTTCCTTTTGCCCTAATTACTATAAATGGTGACATGATTGAGCTGTGCTTCTGTTTATAAAGTATTGTGTATAGGGACCATACTAAAAGTTTACCTACACCCAAAAGCTGAAAATGGCATATGCAAAAAATGATAGGGGCAAAAAGTTTCCTAATTATTCTTTTGGCTACATTAGCTTATCAGATTCAAATGTTTCCTGATTTCTTTGCATATGTGGTTTATCTCTGATCTTTAATTTAAAAAAAATTGCAGCATAAAGCTGTGTCTATTTTTTGGCCCATCTTAAATATATTTTTTGATATGTATGAATATATTTTAAATCTTATTAATTTGTCCAGATTTAATTGTAATTCTTTAGAACTGTGCACCAAGTTACCCTTACCTTTTTTTCTATGTTGGAGTTGTACAAACCAACCTTCTTTTGTGTAACACCTGTGACAAATATGGAAATAAGCGTGGATCTGGCGGGTTGAGTTGTCCAAAACTGAAGCCTGTTCAGCACATAATCCTAGAGCCAGATAGGTCCGCTAACTTAACTAGAACAAAAACATCAGCTTATGAAACTGCAGCTTCATGTGTTATGAATGTTTAAAAACCTACATAGAGTGCCATAAATTAACATATTTCATGCTCAATTGCAGATATAATTCAATTCGATTCAGTTTATTTCTATAGCGCCAATTCACAACACATGTCATCTCAACGCACTTTACAGTTCACCAGATCATCCAGTCAAATTGATTCAAAGTTTTCAATGTAAGGAAAACCAGTTGATTGCATCGACTCATTGTCTTAAATGCAATCCCTCACACTAAGCATGCTTGTAGCGACAGTGGAGAGAAAAAACAGGAAGAAACCTACAGCAAAACCAGGCTCAGTGTGAGCGGCCATCTACCGAGGCCGACTGGGGTTCAAGGAGACAGAAGCAGAGAAACAAAAGGCAAGTGTAAGAGGCGGCCCCGTCCAGGAAACACACAGCCAGGCAGACGAGCTGAGCCAACTCCCATGTCAGAGGATGAAGAGAGCACATCCAGCCAGTCACAGTCAGAGAAACAGGACTACACTGGAAAAACAGGCAGATTTCCAACATCTATAAACAAAGGTGTTGATGGCAGCAGCACAGCCGATATTTAACAGTTATATTCTTCTTTACTAAATACAAACACAATGCTGATCCAAACAAATGAAAAACTTCTTCCCTGGCCTTGTGTGCAGACTCCTGTGTGTGATTGTGGTGCAACCCTTGGAGCTTGTGTATATTTCTTATATACAGAATAAAAAAACAGGATGTTATATTGAAATTTACATGATTATCTCTGTCCAAGTTTTTCTTTTACTCTTTCCACTTATTCAGACATGACTTAGCATGTTTTTCTCGAGAAAAGAAAGAGCCAGTAATCGGGAGACTGCGCTCTGCGCTGGAGGCGCCATCTAGTGGCCACACGTATTATTACAATCATTACACTGAGGCAGATACAGTTTTAGGTGACTTGATATGGCATGGATTTTTATTTTATATACTTTATCATTGCAAGCAAAAAGCATAGCATTTAGATTAAAATTTAGGGAAAAAAATGCAATCCAGAAAAGAAACGTTAAAAACTTCTTCACCCCAAAAAAAGTTTAAGGGTAAATCTTCTGTTTTCTCATATTTCCTTTTCCCAAATATGTTATCATATTTCATATGTTCTAACACAATTTTTTTTTGTTGCAGATTTTTATTTTAATCTTATATTTTTATTTATTTTATTCCAGATTGAGTTTTAAAAACTGTATTCTTTTCAAATTGTGTTTTAAAGATCCTATTCTCTACTTCTGGAGGCAGCCTTTCCTCTGGAATGAAGACCAATGATTTTCATTGTTCTGCATTATTATCCAGAAAAGTTTTAATGGTCAAATGTGAGCATCTCTATCGGCATTGAAGTGAAGAAAATATGATCTGTAAAAGACAATTTGAAAAGAATGCAAGAACAAGAAATAGGGAAATTTGAAAAACTATTTAAAAAAAAAAAAGAAAAAGAAAGGATGAAACAAGAAAAAACCCTTCAAATGAATTTTAAAGATTTTTATTCAAGTATTGCTATTTCTGAAAAAAAAAAAAAAAACTGTTCTTAATTTATTCTTTATGGTACTCCAGCATTGATGACATCATACACACTATACTTTGCTTAAAAAAATATAGATATAAAAAAATATAACTGTGGATGTCTGGGGGACAGTGATTCACCTGTTATGAATGCTGGCGTACCATAAAGAAGAAATTATGAGCAGTTTAGTTTGTGCCTTCAAGTCATTGCCCATAGGAAAATGTTACTTGGATTACAAAACCGAATATCTTCAGAACATCTCCAAATGACACAAAACTAATATGGGTGAGTAGAACATGATGTAATAATGTAAAATCAAGGAACAATGTAAGAAAACCGGGGTTCCCCTTTAAAGCAGTGAGACAGCTCAAAAACAGAGATCTAAAGAATGTGGGAGAGGTTAGGGCCCTCCAAAGATACATAGGTTAT
>NW_015151929.1:41901-62764 GCF_000732505.1 Cyprinodon variegatus | reverse complement strand
TATACTGACAAGTCTGTCCAACTTGGCCTACCAAGATTTGAATAAACCCTTTGTCCTTCAAACCAACACATCAAATGAAGGTAAAGGGAGCAGTGCTCTGTCAGCGAATAAACTCTGAATCATTGCAGATGGACTCAGACCTCTCCACCTGCTCAGTAGAATTAACATCCCCATTCCAGCAAGCTGGAATACCTTCCTTTACAGTGGGTTATTTAGGGTAAATTAGGTATTATATCCACTATGCTGGCTTTCTATGCACACTATGCAGTATTTCCCTTATTTACATATTTAGCACTGGAAAGTCAAAGGCCACCAGACATAGCTGGGTGTGGGAGTCGGCTGACGTTTAATTTCACCATAAAGTACAGACCTGGGATGTCTAATGCTGATGCCAACACCTGCTTTAACGTTACCCTGTTCCTCATAAACACCATCTCCATGAGTACACAGATGTTATGCCTCCAGAGATTCTCCAGAGAGTCTCTGCAATCTGGCAGAAGAACAAAGCTGGTGGTGTTCAATGAGTGTCTGCATTAGATTTACACTACAGTGAGGACAGAGTACAACCTAAAGGCATCCCAGTGATAATCCGAGGAAACAGTGATAATCCGAGTGATAATCCAAGGAAATTCCCTACCCAGGGAATGATCCTGCTCTCAGTGAGGTGATAGACCTCAAAAGGAGAGGATAGAGTCCTATACTAAGAGTTAAATGAGTCAAAGACTAAGGCTGAAACAGTTAATCATGATTAATCGATTATTGAAATAATCATAAACTAATTTAGTAATCGACTAATCATTTACTGGAGTTTGGGAGACTGTAAGATATGCCTTTATTCAGCAATTATTCCAGAATTGTAAAAAAATAAAAATAAAAATTTTGCATTTAAGATAAAAAAAAAGCTTTTTCGTCTGTCAGCATGCTCTATCCAGAACTCCTCAAGTGGAATCGGTTTAGTTTCACCTGGTTTAATTTCGTAAAAAGTCTTCTTTAGGAACATTTGGCTATCCAGTTATTAATAGAAATAAAAAATTAACACATTAATTGATTTGCAAAATAATAATTAGTTGCAGCCCTATCAAGGACACACATACATGTGCATGCAACAGACCCATAGAGGTTGTACAGAAAAACGGAGCATAGAAACCAACTATTACCTAATGCACTTGGGCCAACTTTTTTTAAAAACTCTGCATGATGACATAAGGACGTATGGGAGCTGATAAAGTCAGCCAGCTTGGTAGAGAGAGCTTTTATGAGCTCTTTATGCAAAATGACATTATGTCATTCACCAGGATTCATGTAATAGAGAAGGAGCTTGAATAATCCCCAGAGAGCATGAATGGGTTCCATAACAGTCTTGGATATAGTTTTCTTCGCAGCCACCAGACGGATTTTAAACAGATTCCGGTCCTTTCTACGGACAGTTTTCTGCAGGTGCCCCAAATATAACGCAAGACAAGAACAAGGTATCTCATACATCAGTATCTACCACACAGCTGAGCGAATATTGTAAAAGAACAGTTGTATTTCCTCATATCTCGAAAAAATTTGTGTTTGGTCTGAATTTATTATGTTTACAGAGAATCCATCATGATTGTTGGGTTTGTTTTTTTACTGTTAATTTGCAGCGTGATGAAATATTGGATTTGTTTATTCCAGGCAACTTCTTCCAGTTTCTGTGACTCCGTTGCAGCTCGGTGAGCTTCCCTCATATGATGCTAATTCCCTTCTGGGATTTCTTCACCAAAGTCTCGTTCCCCTTTTTCCTTTGACATACAAAGTTGACTCTCCTCTTGAACCCATAGGATGGTTATGCAATACAAAACCCTTGGTATAAGTTTATTGTATGCTGATATAAATGTCTTTATTATTGCATGTATTTTGTCCTAATACTATTTTCATAGCAGTCTTGCATTTGCAAGTGTGTTCCTAAAAGCTTTTCATTTCATCCTGTTAATAATGTGGAATTTAGGGTTATATTATCGGGTTAAAATGCTTTATCCTGAACAATTCACTCTAGTGTTCTATTTTTTTTCCAATGTAAGTCGTTTTATTACAGAGTACCATTTTTCTTCAGTAAATTGAAATTTTCCTTATTTTGTTTGAAGCATCTCATTTTCAAGTTGGGCAAGAGCAGAAAAAACAAGGAGATGTTAACAATACCGTATGTTGAATCTGTGTTTTTATGATGTTAATTAACGCTGGGCTTTTTATTATTTTTATATTATGATAATATTAAGAAGCTTAATAAAAATAATGTTATATATACAAAACAGAGAGATCATCAACAAGGATGAGACAGCAGGTCATCTGTGGTCCAGGTATGGACAGGGTGTCTGCCACGTGGGTCCAGCCAGGTGTCTCGGTGTGGTCGAGGTGTCCGATCTAAACTAGGAGTCAGGTATTGGAACTCTCCTGCTGCAGCATCAGGTCCACGGCAGCCTCCACGTCTTCCACAACATGACTTGGTTCCACTAGAGCCGACTCTAGTTTTAGGTGTTTCTGCCCATGGAATACCATCTCTGAGATGTTCTGGTCACCAGGTAGTGGCGAGTGAGGGTTATACACACCTGTGCACACCTAAGGACAGATACAGGATCATTTTAACCACTTCCTGATTTTAACTGGAACAACGGGATCTTTCTTTCTTCAGTTCTTCAAGTAAAAACAAGAGAAGTTAAAGCATGAGAAATTGATATTATTTAGTGATGTAAAATAATGTAGCAGCTCAGAATATTATACGTATCTTTTCATATTCTAGAACTGTGCTGTGCAAAGGTGGCTGCATGTAGCTGTGCTAGCTGATTCTGATGTATATGTTTAAAAAATGGATTCCTCCATTTCCGGATTAGAGTTGCTTGTTTCTTGTTACATCTGATATGATGCATACCCACACCAACAAGTTTTTGTTTTATTTTTTCTGGGAGTAGCTGATTAGAATCTCAAAAGCCTAACATAATACTTCAAATAAAAGCTCACATCCCAGATGAGTTAAAAATGAGGGGCTGAGAATGCAGAAGCAAGGAGAAGAGAGAAAGAGGAAATTCTAGCCATCTCTTACACCAATTAAAACGAATATGAGGTAAATAACGGGTAAATAATTAGGATGGACTCCCAGCCCAGCAAAGAATCAGTTGGAATTGAGACAGAGTTTTATGACTCACTGATAGATAACTGTAAGATCATTAATTGATTGTTTACAATTTCCTGTGTCTGTATAAAAGCAGCGTTGGAACACATTGTGGTATCATACACTCATGAATATCAGTTGAACAGTGTTATACTGCAGAAAATAGTCTGTTGCTACAAAAAACCGATGGGAAAGATCAATAAACAATAGAGTATTTGGACTGCTTCGATCTAGTTGAGCTGTCTGGGTTAACAGAATTACCTTCATCTAAACCTTTTACTTGTAGGTTAGACCCAATCAGATTCAATTGATTTAAGGAAGTATTCCCTCTGATTTCCTACCCCACTTTTAGATATGACTAATTAATCCCTAATACATGGATATGTATTGCAGATTTTTGTCTTGTATGTACCAGCGATAAAGTTTGACTATATGATCAGGTAGCTGTAATTAACTTTACATAAGGAGCCTTCACTTGATCGAATGACTTCATCGATGATAACCCTTAATTTAACTTTCCTTAATTAGCTACAATTCTTAAGAGAACTTTTGAAAATCAAGTTTGGGAGCAACCGTAATGACCTTTTTGAAGAGTTTCAATCAGGTTGTAGAGTTCAGCAGTGAAACAGCACTGGTGAAAATCACTAATGATGTTCTCATGACCTCAGATAATAGACTTGTCTGTACGTCCTATTACTATTAATTAGGTTACTTATGGAGTAACACAGAAATCAGTGCGAAGGCTAATTCTCTTTATTAGAGACAGACAGACAGACAGACAGACAGACAGACAGACAGACAGACAGACAGACAGACAGACAGACAGATAGATAGATAGATAAAATAAGCAATCAGAATGGGATCCCACTATTATACCAATGATACTATATTTGTCAATAAATCCTGATTAATCTAACCTTTTTACGATAGAATACAGACATTTATTGAACACGTAAAAACCTTTATGGGTTTAAATCTTCTAATTTCGAATTAAAACAAGAAAAATGACATTAAAAAATGTCTCCACCTACCAAGATGGAGCGACACTGAGCTGTAAGTGGCGGTTCTTCCTCGGTCATAATCGCCTGGGTTCCCTGGGCCACCAATTTGTTGCCACCTGTTGTTTCAGTGTGATGCTTGGCCAGGTAGCGATTATAAAGGTTGGCACCGTAGATGTCCGTCATAAGGTTGTCTCTAGATGGAAAGAACAAAGTCCAGTTTCTTAATAAAAAGTAATCAAGATACTGTTGTTAATGGGCTTTAATGAGTCTGTCATGTAAAGCCAGGAGTAATCAATGACCTTTATAATGACAGTGACATTTATTATTGAATTAACTGTTTACAAAATCCTTCAAGGATCTCTAGAGATCATTATACAGAGAATAATCCTTAATTTTAATGTATATAATTATAGACAACCCAGAGCATGGTCTTAATTAGATTGATGTGTGTTAAAGGAATTTGTTTAAATTAATTGGTGTCGCACATTTCAGAGCAGAGTTATGAAGGGCTTTACGGTGTGTACAAAAAAATCAGTTAAGCGTGAATGAAATAAAACATTTTTTGTTGTTGTTGTTTTTTAACAGTGTCCTGTCTGGCAATGTGGCAATAAGAATAAAATTATTGATGCCAAAAAAGGGCCCAACAGATTTTGCTTTCACAAGTGGAGCAGTACGGCTATCGCCATAGTGTTCCGCTTGATTTATGCATATAAATACCTTTATTATGATTATGCAGGGAGTATTACAGATTATATGGACACTGCAATGTAATTAGAACAGGAAAGGAAAAACGGGAAAAAGGAGAAAAGATGAAAGAGGAGATTAAAGGGAGATAAAGATAAAACGTCTTCAATCTGCTTCATCACAAATAAAACAATATACTTAAAAAATCATGCATAGACTTAATTAATGCCCAACCTACAGTAAAAAATTTAAAAAGATCTATAGAAGGTCACTGAAAAAAGTAATTAATGTTAAGTGGTGCAGTGGGTTGCACTGCTGCCTTGCAGTAAGAAGGGTGTGGGTTCGATTTCCAGCCTGGGGTCTTTCTACATGGAGTTTGCATGTTCTCCCTGAGCATGTGTGTATTCTCTCCGGGTACTGAATAAGAAGAACTGAATAAGCCTCTTGGATGAGAGGCCAAATGTCTTTTAGAAAACCATGTCCAGTTGCCTAGATTGAACTTTTTCAAGCTTGACCATGACCTGGATGTCTGAGAATCTTTACAGATATGTTCAGATACTGGAGGCAGGTTCCAGACACTAGCTGTAAGAAGTTTTGCAGATTTATTCTTTACCCAACAGCGTAGATGGTGGACAGCTTGTGGTTTTGGTTCTGCTGACGCAGCAGCTGTTCAGCATACTGGTATGTGATCAGACTGGGTTTTCCCAGCACCGCCTCGTACTCCAGCTCTCGACCCGTCAGCTTCTTGTAGACAGACTCCAGACAAACGAGAAACATCCCATGACCAAACCTGGAGCAACACATTAGATTCATTACTGGTTAAACGCTCTCCAGTTTCCACTTTATTTAAAGTTATGTGGTTGGTGGTTGTTACCGTGGTGATGGAGCGTCAGCCATCCACAACAGGTCCATGTTACAGGCAAGAACAGGCATTTGAGCTGACAGCTGAGTGTCATACGCACAACCTGGTCTACCATTGGTTAGAAGCACATCGATGATCAGCTGCAGGTTGGTCTCCCATCTGACTGGCTCCCCAAACAGGATGATCGCTATGGTAACCATGTAAAGACTGTTTTAGACTCTTCAAATAAACATTAATTTTCTAAGGTGGCATAAGCAAGCTATTCCTCATGCAGCTTCGGACAAACCCTGCCTGCATAGTTCATTCACTTCAGAAACCTTTCATCAAATAGTTGAAGGATTTGTGCACAGAATCATTTTCTCCTCATTTTAACCCAAACAGATCATCTATTCAGCCTTGTCGTCCTACAGAGCTCCTGATCGTTAACCTTGTTAGAAATTGTCACATGGTTCATTTTCTCTATCCCAGTGCCATGTGCACTATATTTTCTGATCAGGAATCAGTGTGTGAAGAAAGTTCTTTTAGGTTTTCTGAGGTGGCTGAAATGAATAATATGAGGGAATTAAATGTGACACATTGTGGTTATAGTACCTTGTATCTGAGGAAGGATCTGTGAAGAACAGGGCTGAAACAAACACAGTAAGAAATATAAATCAGTAAGTTTAATCATAAACAGCAAGCACAGCTCCTCTATGTATGCAAGTAATCAGTGAAAACTACACTTTAAGTAGAACTCCAAAATTGAACAATCAATTTAAATTAAACTTACAATGTCTGTTGGTAAATGTCACAGATAATTTTAAGTTTTTAAAAGACATTCAATATGATATTAGTAGAAGCTTCCCCTTTAAGTGCGTTAAAGGGCCTGTGATATTTTAAATAATTTTCTTTTAGCAATTACTTCACCAAAATCACGCAAAAATTGGGATTTTTCCTAAATTAATACATTTCTAATCCTAATCCCTAACCCTAATCGCAGTGAGAGACATCATGAAAAGGGCAGCACCCAAACGCTGCTATGATTTACTTTTCATAGATGTAGTATTTTCCTCTGCTGTCCAGTCTTTTTTATTGTTTTCTAGTCTTATGTGAATCTGTATGCTTTCATTTGCCACTGACACACCTGAATTTACCAACTGAGGGACAAGACAGGCTATGCTATTCCACTCAGACTCAGGTTGACTGATTCTGTAAAATGTAACTTATTTAGTTTTCAACGTTTGTTTATCAGAATGCATCTAATGAAAGAAACAGACAGATGAAATACAAGAATATAGTGCAGTGGCGGTTCTAGACCAAATGTACCAGGGGGCCATGAGGGGGCCAGCATGTTTTAATGGGGGGACAGAAAAGCATGAAATAAAAAGAAAAATTATATAAAAGATATATTAAGAAAGCTGCATGAAGTGAAATTTCTATTCAATTAGGTTTAATTAAAATTCTATTTCTTGTTAGGTCAATATACATTCATAATTTTACATATTTTTGGTTTAATTTAAGTTAAGATTACAATTGTCTCTAAAATCTGAATTAGAACTCAAGAAAAACTGTTAAATTCAGCTGTAAAAATTAGAGCAATTTGTTTTGAAAAAAACATTTAGCAGATGAAAACTGGGATCCTATCTCAATACCACTGAAGCTATCAGCCTATTGTTTTTAAGTAATTAGTAAAACAGAATTTGTAAAGAAAAAAAGGAAATAGATCCAAAGGAGCTATCAGTAACCATGTCTGTTCCAGCGCAGATCATCATTAGAGCTTCTTTGAGTATTATGGCTTCAGTACAGGGGCCATGATGGTGGCCAGGACATGATCTACAGGGGCACTGGCCCCCGTTGGCCCCTGTCTAGAACCGGCCATGATATAGTGGTGATTCTGGAGGTTCCAACTAGTTAGACAACCTAAAGGGATGTCATGCAAACTTGAGCAACTAGGTGGCAGCATATACCACTGACTGTCGCTTTGATAAAGTATTTTAAATATTTAGGCGATACTAATGAAAATTTTACTTTAGGGCATTAAACATCAGCAAAGAGATTTAGAAAAAAACAACTTTTGAATCAGGACATAGTTTCAAAGAACTGATCTGATTGGTCAAGACTCACTGTGTGTGTAGGTCTCCTGCTGTGGTCTACCATGTCCAGCAGAGGGTGCTGTTCTGAAAGCTGCTCGATGGTTATTACATTCTGGAAGCCCAGGCTGAGAAATACTGGGTCAGGGTCCAAAACATGAGGCAAAACCATCTGATAGGGAAACATCTTCATGCTTTCATCTGCATTGTTTTGAGCCATGTGTTTCTTTGCAAAGCTTCTAACAGTTTTAGTTTCAAATCACTTTAGGTTCCGTCGTGAGTTTCTGACAAATAATAGAAAGATGGCTGAATATGTAAGGTGACAGGTGACCTGACCTGTAAGAGTTGCCAGTGAAGGATACGTGTGGGCAATCTGGGTCACTGGTCCCTGCCCCGACACCAGTACACACTTATTGTGGAAACTCTCCATCATGTGCAGAGGACTGTGTGACAGAACCACCTGCTCAGGTCTAATCTGCAAAGAAAGCAGAGAACTTGTTCTGATCCAGTCTCATGACACCAACAACATGAACTCTGTGTCACTGGAAGCAAGTCATAAAATCTCTCGTTCTACCTGCATGTCCAGCTTGTTGGACAGCTGCTGTGCCTTGTGGTGTCTCGTGCAGCTTCCTGCGTTGGTGACGAAAACAACAGGAAACATGAACTTATTGTTTCTGTCCACAAGTTTCCGGAGAGCTCGCTGGGCCGCTGGGATCACCGTCCCACCGCGGAGGAGGACACCATCAACGTCAAAGAGGACGCCAGCCTGGTGGACAGGTGAACGACAGGTGATGTGGGGAGATTTGCTTTGAGATACTGATTTGGAATAAACTGGACTGATTGATGGATGATGATGATGGTGATGATGATGACTGGTAACTACAGTTGAGATTCTCAGTTTAATCCTGTAACAAATGGACTAAATCTGCACGGGGTCCTGTACTGGTCCAGACATTCTGTCTGTCCTCACAAAGGACTGTCAGGCCAACAGAATAGAAAGAAAGAAAGAAAGAAAGAAAGAAAGAAAGAAAGAAAGAAAGAAAGAAAGAAAGAAAGAAAGAAAGAAAGAAAGATTGATTGATTTCCATCTCACTGACCTGCCTGATGTTGGACGCGTGGCGGACAGCCTGCTGCAGGAGACCTCGACTCCACATGATGCTTGTCTGGCCCTCAGACCGTCTTCTGCTTCTTTATAACTACAGGGCTCTGAGGTCATAGCAGGGGGGGTGGGGGTTGGCTGAATAACTGATATGAATCTGGCTAGCTGCTATTGGATCAGTACCTCCGACCAACACGTTCCTATTCATTCTATTGGTGTAGATTCTACAGTAAATCTACAGCAGGTTAAGCAGAACTTTTTGAACAGGACCTTGAGACTAACCTTGAACCTGGCTCTTGTTTATTTTCCGATCAGCTCCATTTTAACAACCAAACCCAACATATTTGAGTCAGATCAGTTACAAACTGGACTGAAATCCTGCACCTTTTAGATGTGTCTCAGCTTGAATAAACTGGAATCAAATAATCAGGCCATTAGTAGAACTCTGGTGAACTTTATGCTGTGGAATCCAGCCATTTGGTTCAGGAGTGGATGCAGAGACACAACTAAAGCCTGCCAGACAACTGACCTCAAGGGCCAGACTAGAGAAAGCCATCAGTAGACCCTAGCATTGTTCCTCTGCTTCCTGGTAACTTTCCTCAGATACAGACAAAGGTTCCTGTAGTTTAGACCTAGGATTTTCTGGGTCCCTGTGATGTTCTTCAGCTTCAGAGCAATGTTTATCTGGTTCCCAGTGATGTTCGTTTGGTTTAGACCAGTATTCCACTGGTTCTAAGCAACATTTATCCATTTCAATCCAAGGTTCCATTAGTTCCGGGGAATATTTCTCCGGTACAGTCTGGAGTTCTTCTGGTTCCCAGTGATGTTTCTCTGGTTCAGGGTGATGTTCCACTGGTTCCCAGTGTTGATCCACTGGTTCCCAGCGATGTTCCACTGGTTCACAATGATGTTCCACTGGTTCCCAGTGATGTTCCACTGGTTCCCAGCGATGTTCCACTGGTTCTCAACGATTTTCCACTGGTTCTCAACGATGTTCCACTGGTTCTCAGGACCTTCCACTGGTTCCTAGCGATGTTCGTCTGGTTCAGATTGATGTTCTACTGGTTCCCAGCAATGTTCCACTGGTTCCCAGCGATGTTCCTCTTGTACAGATGGACATTCCACTGGTTCCCAGCGATGTTCCTCTGGTTCAGATGGACATTCCACTGGTTCCCAGCGATGTTCCTCTGGTTCGGATTGATGTTCTACTGGTTCCCAGCAATGTTCCGTGGTTCCCAGCGATGTTCCTCTGGATCAGATTGATGTTCTACTGGATCACAGCAATGTTCCACTGGTTCCCAGCAATGTTCCTCTGGTTCAGATTGATGTTCTACTGGATCCCAGCAATGTTCCACTGGTTCCCAGCGATGTTCCTCTGGTTCAGATTGATGTTTCTCTGGTTCCCAGCAATGTTCCACTGGTTCCCAGCGATGTTCCTCTGATTCAGCCCGAGATTCTCATGGTTCCTTGCGGTATTGCTCTTGTCCAAATTGAGGTTCCTTTGGTTCCCAGTGATGCTCCTCTGATTCCCATTGATGTTCATTTGGTCCACAGCCATTTTCCACTGGTTTAAAGTAATTTTCGTCAGGTTCACAGCGACGTTCCTCAGCTTTACAATAAAATTCCTGTATTTAAGACTGGCTCCTACCAATTTTACTTGAGATTAGACCTAAGTGATAGAACATCTCTCGCTTCTTTTCTCTCACTTTGGGACAATGTTCTCAAGGTTCTGGTTCTGGATCTCTTATCTGACTTTGGGACAATGCTCTCATAGTTCTGCCTCTAAAGCTCTCTGAGAGTGAATACTGTGAGGGTAGTTCTTGACTTTTAAAACAGAACCACCAAGATCATCTTGCAGCAGCAAACTGGGTCAGACGTCTCTGAGGGCAGCAGGAACAGAACCTGAAGCATTGAACAGAACCTGGAGCTGATTAAATGCAGCTGACTGCAGTTCTCTCCTCACATGATGCCATGTGCAGCATGCGGTCATTAATCAGCCAATCACATGCTGCAGAGGCATGCCTCTAATCAACCAATCAGAACCAGGCTCTGATAGCAGGACTGGGACAGAGATGCTGTCTGTTGGGTATCAGAACTGAGTGACAGCATCTCAGAACTGATTTTAATGTTTTAAATAACCAGGCCCGTATGGAGGTCATGTGACCACCATCTCAGGGTTTTGTTTCTGGATCTAAGGGCGCCTGTGCTGCTGACGTCGTGAATCGATGTCGATAATGAAGATCCCATTAACAGCTCTTGTTACTGAGATATGGGCGGACCCAGCAAGTCAAAGCTTGTTTACTAGGTAGGATGGTGTGGGCATCAGTACCAGAAACTACACTTGGTTTCAATAACACCAGTTCTCAATGTTTGTTTTGATCCATATTATATCTGAGGTGGTTCTAAGTCTTTAGCTGTGCTGTTTCTGAGCTTTTAATTGGATCTAAACCTAGACGCTACTTTTTTTTGGAACGCTGTTTAAGTCTAAGAGAGAGTTATGTTGATTCAGAATCCAATTTAACAACACTGGAGCTTTAAAATGAGTCTAAAGTGATTAAACAGGGAGGCATCAAGGTTCACTCTCGCTAGATCAAACTAGAAAAAGGTCTTTCTGAACAGAATGGCTCACAGTTTTAACAAACTGAACTTGATGTTTGGGTCTAAAAGGCCAATTTCTGTTTCAGCAGATATCATTTTCAGATGATTAACCAGCAAGAAATTTTTCTGAGGTCAACATGTTTCTGCGTTGATACAGAGATGAATTAAATCCAGTAATTTCTATTCTAATTCTAAAAATGGCAACAAGTTCTGATCAGACACTGGTCCAGAATATCTCATAGCCCATGTTCACAGACCTTTGCATCAACACTACACACTGCTTCTGGTCTCTTCACATAACAGAACTGTGGAAAATATATAATAATCATCAATAAGGTGGAACAGTGTAGAAAAAAAATTAATACAGATGAATTTGAACATTATTTCAAATCCTAACTATAAAATGCTCTAAATAAAGTTTGCTTGGACTAAAATTAAATATCTGGGTCATATCTGTGCAAACTCTCTGTCATGCAGGTCAAGGCAAACAAGAATAAAACTTTAATCAGAGGTGACAGGATTTTTTGATGTGTTTCTAAAAAAAACTTTTTGACACCTTTCCAGGAGTCTTTGTCAATTTTGACGGTTCATAAAAGAGCAAACTGTAGTTGGAGCATCAATGTTTTAAAGCCCATTCTATTCAGATTTCCATCAAACAACCACAGCAGAATTATATATGAGTTTTACATCTACAACTGTGTCCTGCACCTTTTTCCAAAGATACATGCAGTTTCAATAAGATTCAAAATCTGAAACTCATGCAGAGCAATGGGTGCAGTGGCGGTTCTAGACCAGATGTACCAGGGGGGCCAGTTTTCATTGGGGCCCAAAAAAACATGAAACTAAAAGACAGGGCAAGGGATTCAAATATATTAAGATAATTTTCAATTTAATTAGGTTTAATTAAGATTATGTCTCTTCAAACTGATAATACTTATTTTTGGTTCGAAAATGTTCATTTGGATTATTGTTAAAATAAAAATAAAAAATCCCTCAGCATAGCAAAAAAAGCAATTTAGCTCTATAAATTTTAGCTCTATAAATATCTAAAAGATCAAATAAAGCTATTATTTGGAATATTAGGTCAATATACATTCTTAATTTAGGAATTTTACATATTTTTAAATTGATTAAAGTTCAAATTACAGTTTTTTATCAAATCAGAATTAGAATTCAACAAAAACTGATAAATTCAGCTGTAAAAACTAGAGTATTTTTTTATTTGTATTAAAAAAAAACTTTTAGCAGATGAAAACTGGGATCCTATCTCAATCCCACTGAAGCTATCACCTTATTGTTTTTAAATAATTAATAAAACTGATTTCTTTTTTTAAAGAAAAAAAATGAAATAGATCCATTTCTGTTCCAGCGCAGATCATCAGTAGAGTTCCTTTAAATATTATGTCTTCGGAAAAGGGCCAGATCATGATCTACAGGGGCACTGGCCCCTGCCTAGAACCGCCCATGAATGGGTGGGTCATTGCACCCCTCTGTAACTGGGCCCCTGATGCTGTAATTTAAAAAAAGCAAGTATGCAGAAATTTAACGTTGCTTATATTGACTTATTTAGTTTTCCTGAAGAAGCTTAGGTTGAATAGTGATAATGAGAAGCTGTGTAATACACACATTGGGTCATTTCAGAAACTAGATCTAAAGGTTTATGTGTCATCTTATATTTCTGCAGGGCACTATGGTAACCGTTTTCTCGGTGAAAACACTGGTATGAGTCTTTTATAAATTTAAATTTTTTGTTCTATTTTTCTACGTTGTGCAGCCTGTTTTGCTGTTTGTGAAGCACAAGTCTAAATAAAAATCAATCAACCAAAGTCCACTTATATCCCTTTTATATCCATAAAAGAAGATTTTTAAGATGTCAATCATATCTGCTGTATTTTTCATAAAGGCAGCAGAGGTTCTGTTCTTCTCACATTCCAGACTGGTTCTGAAAGCAGAAAAAAATAATGCATTGATCTGCTCAGCAATGAATTCTAGTCTGCCTCTTTGGTTTCTCTGTGATCCTGTGACCAAATTTACCTTCAGCTCCTCTATTTGCCTCCACCTGTCCAATTTGGTTTTCTCCTCCCTTTTCCCCTCAAATTTTAAGGGGGGAAAAAAAGGGTTTAAAGTGCATAAAAAAATATTGATTATGATGCAGATAAGGTTCAAACGTGTTGATGCTTCTAACAAAATGATTCCATATTTGTTATATACATTTCTTAATCCATTCTAACTCTCATATTCGCTATTGATAATAGGACATTTGTTTCTTGTATCCACTCATCGCGGCTCCTTGAAGACAGCGTCCCCCCTAGCAACATGTGGATCAACCACACCTCCTCACTGAGGTCAAATATTCTCTCTTCCTCCTAAGAGGAGCTTAATCAGTGGAAAAACTAACAGGAAGGTTTAAGCTGAGGCTGAGAGACTCAGAGGAGTTTGATCATAAAAGATGAGGAACCATCTGAGGTGGTTAATTCCATCTAGACCAGATTATCAGGAGGTTTCACCCTGATAACGTTACTAAATTTCTTCAGTACAAATAACTTAAACACATGGAGACAGAGAGCTGAGCTGGAAAAGTTTTAATGAGAAAAACATACAAAAACCTGAAATCAACAACTGCTATTTACACTGCTGGGTCAGAACCAGCCACATCAGATTCCCAGCAGAGTTCTGGCTTCTTGACTCTGGGCCTGAAGAGTTTCACTTGCGTAACGCTGCAACAACTCCATCTTCTTCCTCCTGACCAGAGCCTCTTCCACCTGAGAGACAGACGAGGAGAATTAGAAAAGGTGTTTGGGTCAGAACCTGGGAACGCATGTTGGAACAGGAAGAGAACAGAGTCTCACCTCTTTCTGAGACGGAACCGGAACATGAGAGATGAAGCCGACTCCACCCTCCTCTGCCTCCATCCCCTCCTGGCTCTCATCATCCTCCACCTGACCGGGGGAAGAAAACAAACACAATTTTTTATTCCAAGACCAAAAGAAAGGGAGCAGAACCTCCTGTTACTTTACAGCTGGTGTCGTGAACAGAGAGCCACACAGGTGTGTTCTGTTGGCTGAGGTCAGCTGACAACTGCCATGCAGCTGATTGGCTGAGTAAAGCAGGAGGAGGCAGAGCTTACCTCCTCTGTAGGAACGCTGTAGATGCTCTCCTCTTCCTCCTCCTCTTGCTGCTGCAGGCGAGACTCCTTCTCTGCCTTCCATTTCTGCACGGCCTCCAACACAGCTGCACACGCAAAACCATTAATCACATCCAAGAAGTGACAAATCCCAGCCCCCCCCCCTCCTTTTTTGGATGTAGACTCACCTTCCTTCTCATACTGCGCTTCCAGAGGAAGCAAGACGCCATCATCTTCGTCTCTGTAGCCGTAGTACTCTGCATCCACCTCCTTCATTAGCTCCCCTCTTGTCTTCCTCGGTGCCGGCGTAGCTGTGGGTCACACTACCAGTCAGCAGCGATCATCTGAGTTAGCATGTGACCAGAAAGTGATGGCGGTACGTACGTTCCTTCTCGAACAGCTCTCTGACTCCAGGCAGATCTCTAGCTGCTCCAAAGTACTTATAGCCTCGGTTCCCCGGAACTTCTTTCCCTTCATGGTCCAGCATCCTCGGACCAAAACGCTAAAAAAAAAAAAAAAACACACAACGCCAACCAATCACTAAACACCATCCATACATTATCCCTCTATAAGATTTATTGGACAGATCTCCATGGTAACTGGCAGATTAGTTATTTGTTACCAGGTAGTCAGGTCCTCCGAGCTCTCTGATCCGATACTCCCAGTGACCTTTCTCCCTAAGCAGCTTATTGATCTCATCGTTCAGATCCCGGATCCTGAACTCCCCGAGACCAGCTGGAAAAACAGGTCAGAGATATCGGGACGGGTCAGACATGGAGAGAGCAGCAGGTCATAAAAGTTAGCCAGGTCTAAACTCACCGTTCTGGATCTGTGCGACCTTCTTTGAGATCTCACTGATGATCTGAAACAGAAAGCATTATTTTCCAGCTACTCAGCACTACAGAGCACTTTATGGTACAAGACAGAAATGCGGAGTACAACAGGGTACTACAGTGTACTTAAGGATGCTACCTGTCGTCTCCACTTTTCAGCTTTAGGAAGCTCGCTGCATTCTGAGGCCAGAAATGGTCTCCTCTCCTGTAGACAGGTGGGTCAAAGACACAGTTAGGTTCACATCAAGACTAAAGGGTGAGAAAAAAAATATAAAGAAACCAAGCAGACCTTGACTTTCCCCTCCTCCAGCTGAGCCTGCCGGAATCGGGCCAGAGCGGTCCTGAAAGACAAAGCAGAGGGAGACAGTAACACATGTGAAGCAGAGAGGTTAAAACAGAATATCAGAAAGGATTTTCAGAACAGATGTTTAAACACAGAGCTGGTCCTCCAGAAGCTCATTAAATGTTCTAAACTGTTCCTTTGAGTGTTCCTTGAGTTCCCTATCTGATTTCATTTCATAAAAGTCTTTGTTGTCAGAATCAGCTGCTGTTAGATCTGACAGAAACTTGAGCAGGAAGACCTGAGGTGGATCAGACTAGAACAGATACTCACATGGCCTTTTCAGCGTTTCTCGCCTGAAGACAGAAGCAGAAAACTCTGATTAACACACATCATCAATACATCAGATCGGATTAGATCAGTTTGATCGGCTGAAGTAGCAAACGGTTCAAGATTAACTCGGAACCCAAGTTGTTTTTCGCAGAGTAGTGACTCCACGGCACCGACTATGATCTAATATCTGCTGTTTTTGTGCAAATCGATTCTCTGGACCCAAACCGGATCATATCTAAACGATAAATGGACCCGTCCGGAACCAAGATGATTTCTGAGAGTCTCACCATGTTTGCAGCTCTGCTCCAACGATGTGAGAGAAGAAAAAACACCACACACTGCAACGCGGAGGACTTTTACATGGAACACAGTCACTACTTCCGTTTCCGGTACTACTCGAAATGCAGTCCCCTTAAAATAAAAGGTTCCTCTTCACATTATCTGAGCGGATGAGGAAAGTAATTATGGAAAAAGGGAGAGAACGGAGTATTTAAGGAATTTTATGGACAGATGGAGATAGGGAGGAAAATTTGGTTATTAATAAAGCATTGTTATTATTTTCACATGACACAAAAATAAAAAGGTGGAACTATAGAAATACACACTCATGTACAGCAGGTGGCGTTATGCACCTGTAAGCTGTTTGCAATCCTCCAATTTAACAAAGAAGAAGAAAAAGAACACAGAGCCCAGTTTAGAAATGTTTTTCATTTTGTTTTGATTGTTGATTGCTCAGTTCCTTAGAAAAACAAGTAAACAAATAAGCAGATAAGGCAATACACAAGATTGCAAACAACAACAAAATGATCACTGGGGTAAAAAAACACAATTAGTAAAAAAAATGTTCTTGAATCTTTCCAGTTATTTGAAGGAATTATTTGATTAAGAGGCAACCACCACAAAAATCCTAAAGATGATCATAATAAATAGAGGGAATGTACAATCTTTCATAAAGAGATAAGAATTAAAAGTTATCTTTAGGCATTTTTCATGATTCGTATTCATATAAAGGATGAGCAGAGTACTTCAAAGCCAATAACAAACAAATAATAGGAAAATATATGTTATTTTGTGGATTTGTGTACAGATGGGAGGGTTACATTACTATGTAGTCATTACATAGTAATGAAAGTAGTGTTCACTTTTCCAAACAAAGTATTTTTGTTTTGAAATAGAAGTACCTAGACCTTTCTCTATAGTAGTAGAAAGGTTACACGTGGAAATAGATTATTAAAGGGCATATTAGAGGTTTTTAGGTTTAGCTTTTAGTCTTCTGAAGTTAGGGTCGTTGTCAGCAGACTTGGAAAAAGAACCCACCAGTACTGTATGGTAAGGGGAAGCAGAGTTTACTTTGCCACCAAACGGAATTATTTCCTGTTTTTTATGAAGGTTATCATAAAATACAACAAAAAATGTAATCTTTTGCACATTTATAGAACAAATGTTATTTAAAAACAGTAATCCACAATTAAATAGAGTAGAAATAATAATAATAACAATATGAATAATAATTTAACTTGATTGATCTCACATTATCTCTGCATTTAATTCAATATGATCATAATTCATAATCAACTCATGGAAATACAATGCGGAAGAAGATGCAAGAGAGGATGGATGGATGGATGGATGGATGGATGGATGGATGGATGGATGGATGGATGGATGGATGGATGGATGGATGGATGGATGGAATCACAATGTCACTGTTCCTTATAGGCAGGGTTTCGAAGAAGACCTATCACTTCAGAGGTGGAATGAAGGTCGTCTTTTTGATCGATTACACCTTTTTCACCTTCAGACACTCCTGATTCACCTGCTGAAGCTCTGAACAGAGGATCTGGATCAGCTTCTCTTCATGTAACCTGGAAGATGCAAAGGAAAGTGGACAAATAGAAAACTCCATCTGGGAACAGAACCAGTAGCTGAACCATCATTAGAATCACAGTCTGATTAGTTCAGAGCTGACATTACTTAAAAACTATTTACTGGTCATACCAAGAACCTGTGTTTTGACACAGATTAGCTTTAATTGGACCACAATGACACCGTGAGCTCAATAAGGGGTCAGAGGGTAGGAGGGGAAATTTTATATTAGACTTCGAGACTTAGACAACTTTATTGATGCATTCTTCTATTGCTAATTGGATAATAAATCTTGTGGATCTTAAAGATTCTTTTAGAAAAACAATGGACTAGACTGACAGATTAAAGCCGTCAGGTTCCCACCAGAGGCGACAGTATTATTGCCCAGATGATGATCAGAGAGAGGCATTCTGCTTTTAGAATAAACCTTCAGATTGTTTATGGCTGACCGATTACTGAGATAAAGGCAGCCAAAGGTTAACTGCTAGTCTGTAGGAAGCAGGAAGTTACAGTCAGAGGGAGTTCCTGCTCAGATCAAAACGCTAACTGACATTTCAAGCATGAAAACCATAGATTCTGTAGGAAGAAGAGGCTGGTTTTAAAATACAGATTGACTGACCAGTTCCAGGTGTTGTGCACCAGAACAACAGGTACGTGAAGAACTGTAGATAAAGCGTTATCCAAAGGTGATGAAAAAACTCTGGAGGAATTTTTGCTACTTGATATCCAGTGACTTTTTGCAGAAACACCAGAGTCAGGATAAGTGCCAGGTTTTGTCCAAAAAAAGTAAAATTGACTTTGGTAAATAAAGATTTAAAAAAAACAAAACAAAAGCAGAACAAGAGTGAGCAAGAGTTTTATTGTCAGAGGTGGATTTAGGAAATTTGGGGCCCCGGGCGAAGGCAGGCATGGGGCTCTCTGGTTTATGTCAGGCTAAGCCGGCTTGTGGTCTCTCTAGATTATAAAATCTAGCATCATTGCTGCGCTGTTGCGTAGCTGCCCTTGCAGCCACAGCCAGATCATGACTGCCACTCCACTCACTTAAAAAAATAAATGATGGAAGAAGATGATGCGAAGAAAAAAAGTTGTGCAATCCAAACTTCAGCTTTTTGGCATCAGAAAAAAAAACTGAAAAACGTATTATTTTAGTTGTTGCTCAATTTCACAATACAACTTTTTTTTTGACAATATTTGCTTTTATTCTTATAAGCTTCTTTGCTTAACATTCATAACGTAAATACAGTTTGATTTTTATGATTAGGGTTTTAATTGTTAAAAAAAAGTATTTAGCTTAAAATTATGATTCTATTTTATCCGTTGTTCGATCAGATTAAAAGCTTCCCCAAACCAAAGTGAGTTTCTACCCCTGGCTGCTCCTGACTGAAGTTCTTCCAGCAGTAAAACATGTTTTGCCAGTTCACACAACAGATCTTAACTGATCCCAATTAGAGAGTCTAACTGAATGAAACAACTGTCTGCAGGTAATAACAGCATGAAACTGTTCTGAAGCTCCAAGGCAGAACCTGTGCTCCATCAGCTGATGTTCCTCCTAATTCCTCACGGTTCTTCCAGTTCTACAACAGCCGGTTATCTAGGCAATTATGCTGGGAAGAACAGGAAACCCTATCAGACGATGCTGGTTGGAGATCCAGCAATTCCGCTTATTGTCATCCCCTCCTCCTCCATCTGAACTGTCGAGACTGGATTACCCAGCAGGCAGCAGGAGCAGAAGGTACCAGGCAGGACAGGAGGCGGGGCAGCTAAGCTTAGCTCAAGTCAACAGAATATTAAAGGTGAGAAAGCTGCCACATTCAGAGACTCTCCTGCAGACTCTTTCATCTTCGTCATCTCTCACAGGCCAACGAACACAGCCATACCCTCCCCAGAGGCCACGCCTCCCATGGAGTCCTTGGTTTCCATAGCAACACACTTCCATCCAACCACCCCAGTGAGGATCATAGGAGCAGCGCCACCTGTCTGCTAGGGAGGGGCGGGGTCCTGTTTGGTGTGTTTGATGGTCACGCAGGTCCGTCATGTGCTCAGGCCATCAGCCAAAGACTCTTCTACTACATCACTGTGGCCATGCTGCCGCTGAGGATGCTGCAGGAACTGGACCGCGCAGTGGAGGAGGAAAGAGCGGTACCACCCCTACTGGAGTGGCACAAACACCCCCAGGATCACAGCTTCTACGATGGGGGCTCCCTCTCCTTCCACAGCCTCCGGAACTACTGGCAGGAGAGGCTGGATGGGGAGGAAAAGGAGGACGACAAGGAGGTAACTTGGTAACATCAACAGCAGAGAGTTGGACCTGTTTTTTTCTGGTTCATCTTTATATAGCAAGAACTGGTTGTTGGTCAGGGTGAGAGATGGTCCTGGAAAAGTGAAAACTGTGCAAAAACAAGCTGAAATTTGACTCAGTTTTAATGAATCAGGAAAGGGGATAGATAATGAAGGACATTTTTTTTTAGCATGCATTACCAATATGTAAAGACATTATCTAGACTGGCTCCCTCTCACAGCCGTGATGTTTGACCTGCCCCTACTGTATGAATGGTGAAGATTACCTTATGCTCTCAACACAGGTTTTATACAACCTATTCAATTTGTGGTTGGCAAACAATGGTTAGTCCTGACATTAACTCTACATAACGGCATCTGATCAAATATATTTATTCTCTCTACAGCTCTATGCCCAGTTGCTCCCATCTCACCCATAATGTCCGTCCCGGTTGACTGATATTTCACCTGGAGATTTAATAAATGTAATTTTCTCCAGTTTTAAGAAAGTACTTGCTCCAATGAGCATTCCAGTTTTATATGGAGGTTAATACATCCCTAGCACAGGGATATGTCCTATAGGTGTTTAAGGTATCTGTATGAAATCCTTTACCTTAGAAACATTTTCTTGATTAAGATGATAAATAATTTACAGACCTAGATCTAATCTTCATTTTTTTTTAGCATTCTTCAGAATATACAGT
>NW_015151929.1:34085-40180 GCF_000732505.1 Cyprinodon variegatus | reverse complement strand
TGAAGTGTTCAAGCATTTCTAGAATAATGACCCATTTGAAGAGTTACTTTCAGGTTTTAGAACTCCTTGTTTCACTAAAACATTCCCCATCAGTCACCGATTATATTCTCACAGCATCACATAATGGACTTGTCATGTTAGGTCTCAGTGCGGCAATTGATACAGTATAGTCTTAGAAAGGCTTGAGCCTGTTTTGGATGTAGAGAACAGCGCTAGGCTGGTTTAAATTTTATAAAATGGATTCTTTATAAAATGAAGAACATTATCGATAACTAAGTTCTCGGAAGTGTCTTCATCTCAAGTGTGGTATGCAGTATCTTACCTATTCCTAGTACTGTGGTCTTTTTGACTGAGATGTCTGATGTTTCTCCAGGTATCTTTTGGAGGCTGACTCCTGTCTGGGGGTTACTGCCCTGCCTATAGTTACCTTCACCTTTAAGGCTCTCTCTAGTTCTTTCCTGAGCTCTTGGTATTTGTCTTGTTTCTCTTATCCTTTTTTCTATAATTTGCAGCTATTCTTGGGCTGACTTCTCAGATCTTGCCCTACTTGTTGCACGTATTTAGCTGCTGCTGCTTTCCCTGTAGCCTCTTCAGGGTTGCCATTTGCCTGAGGTATTTCAAGGTACTTATAGCTCTCTTCTATATCTGCTATTCTCCCTTCTGGGAGCGAAATCCCTTCAGTGTGGATTCGCTTTCTTCTTTTTTTTCAGTGTTCGGCCACATTTCTCCAGCCCAGGTGGTATGCTGATGTCCTGCTGTAGATCCTGCTGGTGTGGAGAAGTGAGACAATGTATCACTCACTCTTAGCATTTAGCTTGCAGTCATCCATTTACCGGAAGTGGCTGATAGTGGCCATGTTTCTGAGCTGGGATCCATAGCGAGTGTTATTTGGTTGAGGGGGTTCAGTCCTATGCAGAACTACAGAGGGTCAATGTGTGTGGCAATGACTAACAGGCTTTTTTGTGCACAGGTTTGTTTGTCTGGTTTTGAGCACTTGGGTGACTGTTTAGTCAACCAACAGTTGGTGTTTGGATCCTACTCCCAAACACCGACTCTACCTCTAGAACCGAGCTCAAAACTTTCTTTTTTGATAAAGCTTATAGTTAGAGTGGCTCATGCTTCTATAGGCTTAGACCGCTGGAGGATATAAAGACCACTTTATGTTTCTCTGTTACATTTTCTTATAACTTTTAGTTATGCATTATCTTATTTCAACTTAACTATATGCTCTGTCTTTTATTAGCTCCACCTGCCCTGGTTCTGCTCAGCTCTTGCGGTAAAAGAAGGGAATCAGCTGGGCAGCCAGTTACATTCTGTTCTCCTTATAAATGATTTACATGGTCCTGTCTTTCAGTGGATAACTCTCCCTCAAATGTAGCTACTGGCCTACCTTTTACTTTGAATAACTGAATGTGCTCTTTCATCATTTATTCCATCTTATTTATTTTCATCGGTTTAGTTGTGTTTCTCTTGTTGAAATAACAGGAGCTACTACTGGGATTAACTTTCTTTCTCTAACATGGAAAGTATTCCCAAATCAAGGCTTCTAGGTTCTTTTTGTGTCTCTGCTGTGTCTGCTTGAAACCCCAGAAAGTCACAGGAGATGCCTGTTTACTCTAATCCTGGTTCTGCTGGAGGTTTTTCCAATTAAAATGGAGTTTTACTCTCCACCCTAATACTCTAGATTAGGGATTGCTGCAAAGGCAATGACCCAATGCATGCAACATTCATTATTGCCATGTACTGATGGAGGATAATTAAATTCTGCAAGTCAAGGATTTGATGCAATTTTAACTGCATGCAATCTACTAAGTTTCTTTAGATTAAAATAAAAAACTTTTGAGCTAATCACCTGGAAGAGCAGTCGGGTTTTTCAGACAGGTTTCATGAGTGATGAAATATTTTCTTTGTCTCCTCTGACTGACTGCAGGACGATGGCAAAGTGACAACAGCCCTGATAGATGCGTTCCGACGTCTAGACTATGATGTGTCATTGGAGGCTCAAGTACACCTGTCCCTGTCCTCACCCAGGTGTGTCTTTCAGAATCATCAGACCTCAATGAACAGCTCTAAGAGTTTAGTAAATATCAATAGGAAGAGGCAGAGGGTCTGCTGCCCATGAATCCAGACCGTTGTTCCAACTCCAAACAGCAGTTGGAGTCGGTCCTTTGTCCCTGATGGTGTTCTGAGGTCAAGCTAAAGTATGTGGATCAAGGTACTGATTGGTGCTCCTCCCTGTTGCTCTGGACTGACCTGATATTAGCAACATCAATTAGATCTAGGAATATTTTGTAGTTTGCAATGATTTTAGTCAGAACTGTTAAGAAATCTACACAAGTGCTCTACACAAGTGCTGGATTTGTGTTTTAAGAAGAAACTAAAATTAGCCAAACTCAGTTTCTTTTTTCTCTCATTAACTTTTTTCTGTCCGTCCACAGGCGAGTCTCTATCCCTGGGGAAGGCTTATCCCTGTCCTCTCCCATCCGGGTGGCCCTGTCAGGATCCACTGCTTGTGTTGTGCACATCTCCAATGGTGTCCTGCATGTGGCCAACCTAGGTGACAGTCGGGCTGTCCTTGGTGTCCAGGAAGGGGACCAGCGTTGGTCGGCACTCAGCCTCACCAACGACCACAATGCTCAGAACCCTGAAGAGCTGCAAAGAATTTATGGGGAGCACCCAGCTTCAGAGAGGAGGACATTGGTCCGACATGACCGGCTGCTGGGTCTGCTGCTGCCCTTCAGGGCGTTTGGAGATGTTCGCTTCAAATGGAGCGCCGAGATGTTGAGTCGACTCTATGACACGCGTCCGGATGTCCTTTCTGCGATCAGTGAGTCAGTGCGGACGCTGCCACCTCATTACCTGACCCCGCCCTATCTGAGTGCCCAGCCTGAGGTCACTCGACACCTAATCAGACCCGAGGACAAGTTCCTGGTTCTGGCAACGGATGGATTGTGGGAACTGATGCACAGACAGACGGTTGTCCAGCTGGTTGGAGAACATCAGGCAGGTCAGGAGACATCTGGACCGGTTTATTTTAATGTTTGTCAGAAACATGAAATTAAAATCAGGAATTTAATCATTGTAGATACTTTTAGAACTTATATTCTGTGTGACTACAGAAGCTGAGGGAGGACAACCAAGCAGGAGGTAACCCACAGAGAAGACTGTAACTAATGCATCTAGGGTTACATTTGGTTGTTATTCAGGAAGAGGATTTGCTGTGTATCAACGATGTCCTAGACTAAAGTTCCGGTTTTGCAGGGTCATAAGAACTTCCTTTCCCAGCTATTGCAATAGTGCAGGTGTGGAGTTACTGGAGCTTTGGTTCAGATCAGCTGATGGAGGCAGGGACCTCATCCTGACAGGAACACCCTAACTTGGATACCTTTGTCAAAGCACTGCAAGTACAGATAGAGCCGTCACATGGTTATTAAACAAAGCCGTAGAGTTGGTGGGTGAAATATAGCTGCTCTTTACATCTTTGGCCAACTGAGGTCACTAAAGATGGCTGTTAAAAAGCTTTTAGTAATTAAAAAGTTGAATTAATTCTTCCGAAAGGTTCTTTTGTCAATCAGCTGATGAGATCTGGTTGTGGTGTTGTTCAGGTCTTCAGCAGCAGAGGCCCATCATTCCGAGTGCCGACATGACCCTGGGCAGCCTGCAGCGGCTGCTGCTAGAGAGGAGAGGCCGTGTCCAGTCAGTCCTGGAGGACCAGAACCCTGCAACCCATCTGCTCCGCCATGCGCTGGGTGATGATGGGTATGGATCCGTGGCACAAAACCGGCTGGCCAGGATGCTGAGTCTGCCGGTGGATCTGGCCCGCAGGTACCGTGATGACATCACCATCACCGTGATCCAACTGAATGAGCTCTGAGGTCGCCTGCTATCACCTGCTATGGTGCCAATTCAGAACAGGCTTCTTTCTGATGAACTGGACTGGTGTGGCTCCGCTACGAACGTCTACAGGATCAGAACCTGTTACTTGATGTTAAAAGAGAGGAACCAGCCCTCAGATCATGTTTAGACACTGATGGAAACCCAAGTTTTTGTATCCAAATCTTATTCTAGGCCGGAGGTGTCAACAAGTTCAACCTTCCAAAGGACGCTGGTGTTTTAATTGGACCTGTCACCAAAGGACAATTGCAGTTACGTAACAAAGGGGTTCTAAATCTATAATTTGTTCCACGTTCTGGAGATGAAAGAAGGAAACTCAAGAGGCCCATTTAATATCAAACTTAAATAATGTCCTAATCAATAATAAGGTTTTTACACTGTTACCTGAGGCTAATTTAACACCAGCCAGGAAAAGCGACTAAATGACCAGCTTACTTTTCAAAGACAATAACTTAAATTAATGGGTCAGTTTCTATAGAAGTTATAGACAAATAAAGGGTCTCATCAGAATAACAGTGGAAATGAATCCCATGCTATCAGATATTGAGGATGTAGATCAGAATGTCCAGGTTCTGAGAAGCTTAATGAATGGAGAGCGTTTGGTGACAGAAGGACACCTTGAAATGGGAGGGATGGTCAGCATAAATAACCCGGTTGACATGTTTATTTTGAATTTAAGAGCAACATCTCCTCTTTTCCCTTAATTAAACAGTTGAGAGGGATTTTCTTCCATTTCAAGAAACTAACTTCTACTTGAAGTAAAATCTTGATTTAGTAGTTTTTAACTTTTTAGTAACATTTAAGACTGATAATTATATTATATTTCACTAAATTTGATCAAAGTTTGAGTACATATTTAGTGTCCATACCTGAATAGCATCACCTACTGCACAGGAATGACCTGGTGCAACATGTCAGTCATCTTGGGGGCAATCAGATGACAAAGGTGCTATGCTTCAGTCGCAGACTTCATCTACACAATGAGGGATGTTTGATGTAAAATACAGCAAACAAGAAAAACCACTACAGTGAGATCAGAGACTCAAACCTGCCTAAATAAAAGTTATTGGACAGCACCTATTTAGACTCATGTCTGCATCAGGTCAGTAGATGTTTCAGTGTGAAACTGCTCATGAACTTGACCTGCTGCTCAGACAGCTCAGTAGTTGCGTTTCCATTAACCAAACTGTGAAAATTTTAAGTATGAAAATAAATTTGTTAAATGGAAACACTGCAATAAAAAAAAAAAAAAATGGGGGGAGGTTTCGGGTCGTATCAGAATTGTTATATTTCCCAAAAGTGAAATGGGAGCTCCTTTTTCACATCAAACAAGTCATTGGATCTGGACCACAGATCTCCATTTATTCACAGAATTGCTGGTAGCCCGTTGGTAGTACGGGGTGGAGTGAAGCCATAGGCCGCCATATTGGTGCTCCCTAGTTAGATCAGTCGCAATGTAAACAATATGTGTGCTACAGCATTGAACAACGACCATCATCTCATTTTCAGGGGGTTTAACACTTTTAAAATAAAGATAGTCATACCTTTGACACAATTCCTGTTTCATAGCATCTGTAGATTACTAATTTATGGTAAACAAAAAAAAAAAAAATAGGCACATCACATGCATAGTCAGTATAAAGGCAATGAAGTCTATAAATCATGTTATATAACTTATGCGAATGCGTTAATGAAGCATAATACAAATGTGAAAAAAGTGCTAAATTGATGTAACTGTAATATACATGTATTGATGACATTATTATGGTGATTACATATTACATCAGCACTGATTTACAAGGACATGTCTGTTAATGCTATAGTATTTTCCTCTTTGCAAATTATGCATGAATGATGTCGTATAATTTTATGCTGCGTCTGTGCGTTAGCCTTTAAAAATGTTTGACTTGCTTTTTTTTCCGTCAATGTAACATACGTTTTGGCACAGGACTTTTTCAAATGAGAAATACAGCAAGCACTACAAAAAGGAGTGTGTCATCCACTTAAGAATTACTACATTGACATTACAAAGTGATTTACTTTATTTTTACTCCACTTTTTTTTCCCCCAACATTAGACACAATCTCAATGGCTAACTCAGTCAATATCTTCGAGTCAGTCAGAAATAGCCTGACTAATGTTAAGCTACATAATTTACTATGGGATACATCGGTGTATATATATATATATATATATATATA
>NW_015151929.1:0-33594 GCF_000732505.1 Cyprinodon variegatus | reverse complement strand
TGTAACTGTAATATACATGTATTGATGACATTATGGTGATTACATATTACATATGATTTCAAAATTTTACATCAGCACTGATTTACAAGGATATGTCTGTTAATGCTGTAGTATTTTCCTCTTTGCAAATTATGAATGAATGATGTATAATTTTATGCTGTGTCTGTGCGTTAGCCTTTAAAAATTTTTGAGTTGCTTTTTTTTCCGTCAATGTAACATACGTTTTGGCACATGACTTTTTCAAATGAGAAATACAGCAAGCACTACAAAAAGGAGTGTGTCATCCACTTAAGAATTACTACATTGACATGATTTACTTTATTTTTACTCCACTTTTTTTTTTCTAACATTAGACACTATCTCAATGGCTAACTCGGTCAATATCTTCGAGTCAGTCAGAAATAGCCTGACTAATGTTAAGCTACATACTTTGCTATGGGATACATCGGTGTATATATATATATAGACTTTCCTGGTTATTACACCCACTGACTTGGAAATTACCTGTGAAACATCTTCCCACAGCCAGTAACTGCTTGTTTTTGCACTCAAATGCTACAAATGCAGGCATTTTTACTGAGCATCTCCGTGGGAGTGAAGAGTACCAATATGGCGGCCGATGGCTTCACTTTTTCGGGTTATCAGCAATCCATTTAATAAATAGAGATCAGTGAACTGGACCTTAATGCTTTGTAAAAAGAAGAACAAGACCAGAAGTATTCAGAGGATAATGGCGCCAACTAGAGCCGTGGCTGAAATATAGATATATCTTGTATTCACCGCTCCCATGTTTTTTTTCCCCCAGAGTTATCGTGTGAACAAATGTATTCGTGTGCAATTTTAATTTTTTGCATTTTAATAGAAATACTGAAATGGCAAAACTTTTCAAAATTGTTTTGCACACACTTGTAATGAAAAAACAGCTAGTGTCTCAGGAAAAAAAAAAAAAAAAAAAAAAAAAAAAAAAAAAAACACATCCCAAGTACCTACCTTCCAGCCAATCAGGAGACAGAAATCATGCTGTTACATTTCAGAGTGACATGAAAATAATTTTTAATCAATCATTTTACAAAATCAAATTAACATTAGAAAAAACACTTAAATACTAAACTGTTTCAGAGGAACCGATCAGTCGACAGCTTGCTGTTGCCACGCCCTCGCCCAGCTCACAGAGCCAATACCTGGAGGACACACTGAGGGACGGGGCCACATCAATGAAACTAAGGGATCAGGAAGTAGATGCTTTGATCATGTGAAAAGTGTTTGGAAGCGGCCAATAGGAGGAGAGTCAGTTGTTTATGTCCAGAATAAAACAAATATATAATTAGTGCCCTCTACAGGCAGTCGAATGATGAAAATGGTCCAAAAGGAGCAAAGAATTAAAAAAGAGCATCTATGGTCCAGGGCCCATTAGAAGGCAGTACTGTTGATCACCGTCTCGGAGGTGGAACCAGCAGCTGGGTGGCAGTGACCGACTCTGGGAACAGGTTGTGGTAAGTGGGCAGGGGTACATATGCCGCCGTGATTATTTTACCTGGAAACAGGCCAAATCGAATTAGTCAGATCTGCTCTCTGATTGGTCCACAGGAGTCATGTGACAGCAGATCTTACCTCCAAAGTACCTCCCATGCAGGGCGTTAACAGCAGCCATGGCAGACGGGATGGAGGGACACTTCACATAAACGTTTCCCTAAAAGACACAACAGCTCATACTCATTTGGAAACTCATACTGTTCATCCTGCTCTCACAGGACATAAAACTGAATAGGTCCTACTTCTGGATGGTTCTGCCTTTGAGTTTTCTGACTAATAAAGAGATGATGTGATTTATATAAATATGTGACGCAAAGAGCCGCTAAAGTGTCTGGGTCAGATAAAGATTCAGCACAATGTTGGTTCTGGTCCAGAGGAGATATTCCTTTCCATAGTTTCCATAATTGCAGTTTTTTTTTAAATGCAGTTAAGTAACAAGGGGTTCTAAATAATAATAATAATAATAATTGAACTTTATTGATCTCACATTGGAGAAATTTACATCTGTATTTAACCCTTCCCCTTTGGGAGCAGTGGGTTACTATTGAGCGGTGCCTGGGGAGCAGTGTGGGGTTAAGGGTCTTTCTTGAACTCAGAACCTCAGGATTCCAAGCTCTATTCCCTAACCACTAGGCCACCACTCCCCAAGACCAAAGGGAACAAGACAATGCGTCCAGTTTCCATAGTTACCTTATTACTATTGAACTAGGGTGAGTCAATAGGATCAGTAATAATATTATAACTATTATCTCCTGTTATTAACAGATTCTTCAAAACTACCTGTGAATAAACTTCACTAGTAATTTATTAACAAACAAGTAGATTGGTGGTGGTTTCTGTGACAGTCCTGATATCAGCAATATGGTGTCTTTTTTTTCCCCCTTTTCTTTTTCATAAAGGGGGACAGAGATAAGCTCCACTTTCTGCCCCTCGCTGTTTTGTTTTTTTGTGACGCTAAAAAAGGATCACTGTTTTACTATATCTGTTTCCTGTTCTCCTGAAGTTTGTCGAATTTATTTTTTTCCTCCCCCAGGGAAAGAGATAAGCTGCGTTCTCACTACTGTCCCTCGTCGTTTTTGCAAGGCTCAAAGAGGATCACCACTTAGTCCCTCTGTTTTTTGATTGTTTATGCACAGGTCTGCCTCCCCTGCAATATGTGTGCTGTGTGACTCTAAAAAGGACTTTTTTCCCCCGTGCAAATGGCAGGTTTTACTTTGCATTTCCCCCCAAGCAGATGTGTTTTACTTTTTAACTGCGACTCCCTTCCTGTCAGACCCATGAAATTGCTGCTAAATTGCTCCATAGTCTGACTAAAATAGACCTGGGGTCCATCGCAGTCAGAGCTATGCAAGCCCCATGCAGAAATCGAGTTGGATGTGTTCATCCCCATTAACTCCCAATGAGCGCTAAACTCCAAGACCTCGTACAACACGATTTCCTGTCGATTTTAAGATAGAACAATGGATTTGGTGTATTCAGGGCTTTAGCCTAACCTTTTAATTTCACTCAAAATTTTATTGATCTTAATTTACTTATTCAATTTTATTCCATTATATTTTATTTCCATTATATTTTATTTAAGGTCACATTCTCTGAATTCCTTTATTACATTATTTATATTATCTTGGGGGTTCCTACAGTAATGGGTGTGAAAACATCCCAAACCTATCCTTTTCTCACAGCAGCATTAAGTTAAATTATTCCATTTTTTTAGGGTTTTTAGTTAAGATAACAATTAGGTATCAGATGTTGTGTATGAGTGCATGTGTTATCTTGTTATGCATTTGCTTTTATAACTATGTAAAACACTTTGTATTGCCCGTGGCATGAAAAGCGATTTACAAGAAAAATTTTATCTGATAACTAAAATAAAATGTAAACCCAAAGGTCATCGGCGTACCTCAGATGAGTTCTTGTCGACGTAGATGTGGACAACCCCTCCGTGTTTGTTGCACTCTTCGATGACGTCATGCTGGATGTCGAGCTCCCAGCCTGGAGCGTTCTCACTGAAACACAACGCACACTCTGTCACACACAGACACACACATGCACTCAGCTGGAACACAATGTTCACAGTCCACCTTCATCACTTCCTGTTGTCTCGCTTCCCATCAGCTGTGAGGTAAAACCTTTCACAGTAAGAGGATAAAGGGCAGAGCAGAACAGTGAGTCCGGGTCAGAATGGACCCGTTCTTTAACTAAAGGTTAAAGGCTGAATGAGAGGAAGCATCTCCATTTTAGTTCAGTTCCTGGAGAACGTCACCTCAACAGCCTGAAGACTCCTGCTCAGTGACACAAAGTAAGACGAAGAGGTAAACCTGGGGGTTAATTCCTCAAAGACAACAAATCAGCAGAACATTTCCTCAAAGACACCAAAAACAAGCTGGATTGTTTCAAGGTGTAAAACCGACCAGGTGAAAAACCTCCTTCCGACTCTGAGGGACACATCCAGGCCGTAGTTGGCATCAGAGAAAAGCAGCCATCGTGCTCAACCCAAGATCTACTGCCACCAGCTTTCATTCTAATCAAGAACCAGACTGACATCCCAGGGTTGATCAGCAGGGATGATAAGAGATGTGAATCATGAGTGGGTCTCACCTGTTGGGGTTGAACATGTTGGACAGCTGGAAGCAGTGAGTAGCGAGTGGTTGAGATGGAAGATTCAGGGCTGGAGTGTTCATGTTCATGTTGAGGGTTGGATTCATGGCAGCTGGAAGAGACACCAGGAGAAAACTATGAGAGACCTTTACCGGTTAAACAGCAGATCACCTGCTCCAACCTTCTGCTTACAGATCACCTGTAGCACCTGCAGGAGGAATAAAACCCCGGCTCCTGCCGTTCACACAGATTAAACCTAGTGATTGACCAAGTATTTTAAAGTTTATCAATGTTATTGATCAACAAAAAAAAAAAAAATTGAACTTAATCATATTTTACGAATTTGTTGTGCTAGCTGTATTAAATACAGACTGAATAAACTTAAATACATGTCTAAACTTAGATATATTTATAAAAAAATGAATGTGAAATATGTTAATTTCCAGTGAAAAAAGATGTAAAATTATTAACAGACAGGGTTTGTCACTCTGACTTACTGCCCTTTGTGTTCTTTGAGGCTAATTTTAAGAATGAACAGCAACACCATTTACTGGACAAAGGAAACCTGACAACACTGACAGAATTTCCTTCCAGAGATAATCACTTAATCAGATGGGAAATAATGTTATTTAATTTACTATCTATCCACAATAAATCATAAATAAGTTGAATACTGGTTTACATACAGCATGTGCAAATTATCTGATAGGTCAGATCATCTGACCTGGCGCTGCCCGATAAATGAGCTATTGTAGCTATGCCTATATATAATGATATGATTGCAATTACTATTAATATTCACTTCAGAATATCTACACATCCCCTTCACTGATCTGACATGATGGACAGATTGTCAGAGCTCAATGTTTCATGTTTTAATTTAATGATGTCCAGCTGAAGTGATGTCCTTCAGTGATGATAGTGTTACCTGACACAGCAGCCAGAGCTCCAATAGCAATCGCTCCGCTCATCTGTAGAGCCTGCTGAGCAGCAGGAGGGATCTGCATTCCTGTACCTGTGTAAACATCGGCAGATGTCAGATTCACACTGACTGTCACAGGGTGAGAGAAGGGGCGTGGCCTCACCTTCAGCCAGCCGGGCCATTAGCTGCAGTCTCCCCGTTGTGCCCAGCTCCACTCCTGACCGGTCCAGCTCATCGTTGTCCAGGAATGATGAAGCCGTGGATATGTCGGTCCGCTCGCTCACGTGACCCAACTTCATGGGCCGTCCTGCCAGCTCAAAGCCGTTCAGCTGCTCCAGAGCTTTCTTAGCACACTCTGCGTCTGCAAACTAACATCACAATCCACCTGTTCATCACCTGGTTCTGATGTTCTATTAATTAGGAGGAAACAAACTTACTGTTATGAAGCCGTAGCCTTTAGATCTCCCCGTTTCACTGTCCATTATCAGCTGGATGTGTTCGATCTGACCAACATAAACCAGGCATCAGAATGAACTGTGTTAACTCCTGGATGGAGGAGGTTATCACTCTGTGTGTCTCACCCGCCCAAATGGTTCAAAGATCCCTCGCAACATCTCCTCAGTGATGTTAAAGTGCAGAGAGCCGACGTAGAGCCTCATGGGTCCAAACGTCGCCTTCTGAAGGTTGTTGGCTGCAGCTGCAGCAGCAGCAGCTCGGTTTTTCTCTGCCTGTAAACACAAACACATCGGTCATTTCCCATCTTTGAGTATGTCTTTTTAATGACTTCAGTTCATGTTTAATTCATTTCTAAGGCCTAACATAGATCACTAACATTACCAGTATATATCTCAGCTGACTCAAACCTAAACTTTGTTTGCATGTTAGTTCTAAACCTAAGAAATTGTTAGCAGTGGGTCCTCACAAGATATTGTGGAGAAAAAAGTAATTACCCTGCCCACACCAAGTAAAAACAACGGCCAGATTTCAGAGCACTTACTGTTCTGTGTTTGCCTCATGTTAACGTAAAGTGAATAGATTTCTGAAATCAAATCTGGGGACATTTCTAGCTTGTAGATAAAAAAAAACAAAGAAACATAGCTCCCTCCCAAACAAAATACATAGCCCCTCATAAATTTTCAGGTGGAGAAAATCAAAACAAGGTAATTCAATATAACAGTGGCGGTTTATTTTTTGTGTGTTATGTTAGAAACAGGGAATAAAATCCAGCAACTAGTCTTTTCCTCCAGCAGCTAGTTTGTTTTTCTATTGTTTATTTTAGCGGATTTGACAGGAGTGACAGAGGCTGATGTGTCCATACAGAAAGAAAAGAATGTCCCTCTGCAGCTTCCATAGTCACTCTCACACACTTGGGACTAAAAATGCATAATGTAAACATGTCAGTCATTTTATGTAAAGATATTTCATTGTGATCCTGCCGAATAAAATTATAATCATGAGGGGTTGTTTATGCCAAACGTCAATCTGCTAGTAATCCATGTGAACTTTTGTAAGAATTAAGTTATTTTGAATGAGGCACACTGACCGAGGGTTATTTATGTCCATATAAAAAGGTGCGATGCAATTATTTTTATCCTCTCATCCAAACATATTTCATGTGATCACATATTTTTTTAGCTATGCAGAAGCAAGCCGATTCTGTTATGATCCTGAGAGTCTTGCTTAAGGTGTGTTCCTGTTCACACTGAAAGTCTGAACTTTGAGCTTAAAACAATGTAACCCGTACTGATTAGTATTTTTCCTCCAGGTCGCTCAGTCGTGCAGGGGGCCTTTTGAGCACGTAATCATGCTTAAGGCCTAGTCTGAAAGTGATCTATGCAAGCTGATGCTTTAGGTCTGTGTTTTGGACGGACCCAGCATAGACTACATACTGCTTCTCCTTTAACACACCAAATTGTGAAGCCCATATGAAACAGAGATGGTCAAAACTAACCTAGATAATAAATGTAATACGATCGAAATGCACACACAGTGAGGTGCAGTGGTCTCGTTGAGGTGGTTCTTTTCTTGGTAATGCTTTACTGAAAAACGTAATGAGGAAAATGGATAAACTCAAACTACAAAAAATATTTTTTAAAGGTCTGTTTACACTGGGCATTTTACACCATATTCTGTGAACCATCATACATTGTGGCCCCTTTAGGTTATAATACACCATGTGTGTGTGAACCCGTGAGTGTGCGCAAGTAGGAATGGATGAAGCGCATGTTTGAGTACCTGGGAGGCCTGTACGATGATGGGAACACCCAGCAGCCTTTGCCCCGTCAGGCCAATGGCCAGAGGCACTGAACTGGCCTCCACAAACTCGATGTAGGCGATGCCCTTTGACCTGCGAGAGTTCCTGTCAGAGATCATCCTTACGTCCCGCACCTGTGGGGGAGGTATATGTTTAGAGCTGCAACTAATAATTATTTTACAAAACGATTAATCTGTTAATTATTTTTTGGGATTAATAATGGGACATTCAGAGATTCTTTAAAGAAGATTTTTTGCTAAATTAAACCAGGTGAAACTCAAACTTTTCCACTTGGGGAGTTCTGGATTGACCATATTGAAGAATTAAATTGTTCCTTTCTTTATCTTAAATGCAAAATGTTTATGTATTATCTTACAATCTTGGTATAATTGCTGCTCTGAGTGGGTCGCTCTGCCAGCTAAAGGCATGTTTTGACTCTACATAGATAGAGTCACTATACTTAATCAATGAATGAATTACTGTATTAGTTGACGATTATTTCAATAATCAATTATTTGTGATTAATCCCACTAACTGTTTCAGCCCTATATGTTACTATGGTAACCCAACAACCGTAGCATTGGATCAACTAAACGCAGCATGATGTCTGGTGGTGATAATGACCCAGAGTGAATCCAGCTGACACTGAGCTCGCCTGCTGCAGATGTTAACGTTAAAAGAACAAACTACTCAACACATTCAGAGAGTCAGAGACATTGGATACCTTTCCAACAGCAGAGAAGAACTCTTCCAGGTCCCGTGGGCGTATCCTGGCTGCAAGCTGCATGCAGAAAACGGTGCGAGCATCCCGCTCCTCTGGGGTCAGATTGTCTAAAGGCAGCCTGCAGAACAGCAGCAGTTTAACAGGGTGTGGACAAGGAGAAACACTCCATCTTTCCATCATTCTCACCTGGGTGGTGTCTTCTCCTTCCTGATTGGACTCTTACTCCTCGATCGTCTGCGGCTGAAAAAAACAGTTTGTTAGGTTTCTGATTCGCTCAGATGCTGGCCAGGAACCAGTTCTATGATGAACCTAAAGAAAAACTATTCTTCTTGGATGAAGCTATGGCTTCTCCGTCTCATTATTACCAACAGAAGCTGGAGGAGCAGGTTTGTTGTACATCATGAGACAAACTAAACCAGGCGACTTACTGCTTGTGGTGGTCTTTGTAGCGCCCACCCCGCTCTCGGCTGCGACTGCGTCTGCGCTCCCGGCTGCGACTCCTGCGTCTGTCTCGGCTACGGCTGCGTTTGCGATCTCGACTCCGGCTCCTTTTCTTTTCCCGACTGCGGCTGCGCTTCCTGTCTTTGCTGCGACTCTGGCTACGTTTCTTCCTGTCAGACAGATGGCAACCAATCAAGTCAGAGTAAAAATCTGGTACCAGAACCTCAGAGAGTTCTATTAGAGCTGTGCTGAAAATAAGACAGTTTCAGCTTTAACATTTAAAGACCTGTTTCAGGTCAGCTGACAAAACTTAGTGTTGTCATTAAAGCCAATAAATGGATCAGCAGACACACAGGTGGTCCCACCTCTTGCTGTGCTCCTCCGGTCCATCAGGGCTCTGGTTCTTGCTGTCATCCTGATAAAAGACATAACCTGTTAATCAGTGGCAGCAGAACAGGAAACAGGCTCCTGGTTCCACATCTAATGTTTACACCTAAGGGGCTGAAGAATTTCCTGGAAGGTGTGTCTGAGGATTCTCACCTTTCTGTATGGAGCCTCCAGCATCGCCTCGATGTCCAAGTCATCCGCCATCATGCTGCTACACAAAGACACACACAGAGAAGCTGATACATCTGATAGGTGAGTCCAATCAACAGAACCTCTCTCAGTCAGTTAGCTGATTCTGTAGACCCACAGGTGGGTGTGGGTGGTTGTAGACACTGATAGATCCATCGGTAGCAAAAAGGAAGTGCCTCAGTTTCCTGTTTTCAGCACTAAACATCAAACAACTCAATTAAGGGACTAATTTGATCCAGATGAGCTGACTTCTGGACTTGAAGCAGCAATAATATAACTAACTGAATTCTAATGAAACAAAAAAAAAAAAAAAAAAAAAACTGAACAGAACATCTAGGATCAGGAAAAGTGATGAGATCTGCTGTGAGCTCTGGTTGTGTGTTGGATCAACAGATGGGGATTATTAATTGAACTATGAAGATCACATTTCACTGCTGCAGGGGTTACCAACCCTGTTTCCAGGGACCCCTTTCCTACATGTTTTAGTTGTTTCCATGATGCATCACACCAGAAAATAATGGATGATTAAAAGGTTTTTGAATCAGGTGTGCTGAAACAAAAGACACACCTAATACAAGAGGCTCCCTGAAGATCAGGGTTGGGGACCACTGCGCTACTGGCTGAGGGGGGATTTGGTTTACCGTTTTAAAACTTACAAGATTTCAGACAAACGTTAATGAACTGTTTATGTCCCAGCATCCTGAGCTTCCCTCGTTTACCTTTAGCTACGCAATGCAGCTTCAGTCACAAACAGAACGGTTAAATTGTCACTTTTTTCTTGTTTCTTCTACAGCCCCCTATCGGGGTTTGGGATTTCCAGATCCCAACTTTTCAAGGTTCGGGATGGGCAGCCATAGAGAGGTTATTATTAAAGACCGGGAGCATATCGGGACTTTGAATCTGGAAGTCATTCTTTGATCTGCTTCGGCTAGCAGTTAGCCGCTAACAGACCCAACCTGGTGTGCTGGTGGCTGTGCGCATGCGCAGCTAGATCAGAAGCTGCAGAGCTCCGCAGCTAGCAGCAGCTAGCGGCTAACAAAAACCAATGCCAGGCCTCCAGAACGGCGTCGCTCCCGCCGGCGCTTCCACTGCTGGACCATGAGACTGGGGCTTTTATCTGCAGCAGGGTGAAGGTTTACCTGGATACAGGGCAGCTCGGTGGGCTGTGTGCGGGTGACCGTCTCTCCTCTATCCGGATAACGGATCTTCAGCCCCGGAGTTCGCGCTTCGCTACTGCTGCTTTAAATGGCAACCCCACAAGATATCGCGAGACTTCTTTATTGCGAGAACATAACATTGCGCTTGAGATAAAAAAGCGACGGCACATGAAATAAAGCTCGTCACATATTCCAGAAGGTTAAAAATTAAAACCAGATAGGATCAGTAACCCAGCATTGGGTTTGTGAGACATTTTTTTTTTTTTTTTTTTAGAAATTCTGTGCAGTTTTAAAAGGAGAATCTCTAAAGTTTCTTGTTTTTACTTGTGGTGTTGTAGTCATTTAGACCTAAAGAAAAAAGACTGAAGCTGATTTTTTTTTTATTTCTTTCAGAGGTGATGCATCATATTTAATATCTGTAGCAAAAATACATGTAAGCGTTTCACATCCATATGATATCATGTTTACCACTGTGAAAACAGCTTCACGGCTGAGTATCCAGTGGTTTATATAGAAAAAAACAAAAGCAGTTTTTTTTTTTTTTTTTTAAATACCCTTTTGGGGATAAATAAACTAATCTGAATTCCTCTCTGGTGGATTCCTGAACACATGTTCTGTTATAACAGGCTGTATAATTTCACAGTGCTGGTTTGAGTTCTCAGTTTCTATTGATTAGATAGAAGCACCTGCAGCGTTTGCTCCGGATCAGGGTCCACGGGTGACCAACAGCAGGATTTCAGAACACGGTTCCTTCCTTAAATGTCGAGTCAAACACCCCAACATGAAAATCAGGATGGGTGCTCCGATGTGAACATCTGCTGGATTGTCATCATTAAGCAGCTCCTCTGCAAACTCTTGTTCTGTCCCCAGAAACAGACCTTCACCCAATAATTTAATGATCTTCTTTCTGAGTGGCTTCCTCTTATCTCCATCTGGAATCATCACTGGGCTGCCCCTGCCATCAGCCAATCAGATGTCGTCCTGCTCTGCTCGCTCCTTGGAGGAAACCCACCTGCTGACGATCACTTCCTGTAGAAAAATAAGACATTAGAAATATGTTGTCCATTTATCCTCCAGTCAAACCTTTATAGTGGTTGATAACAAATGAATAACCCTGAGGTACATGGTGCCATTCGTTGGTGCTACTTTAGATATTGATGGTATGAGATGACAAATAAATTTTTTTTTATTCGTTTTTTCAGGAATTGGTATAAACCAGCATCCAAAATGCTTCCTATAGGTCCATTCGAAGCACCTCAGTGACTTATCAGTTTGCCAACTCTCAGGTACTTAAACAGCCCAATCATCCTGGTTATCAAACTTGGACACATCATTTTGCAGTGGTAAACAAACGTAGCAGCTCATCAGTCATATTTGTTTCAACCTAAACCTTCAATAAAATCATAGCACACAGTGAACTGCTGCTAATAACGAAAAAGGAATATTAACATAAAAAAGGCAAAATCACTGAGGTAAAAACAAAGGGACAGAAAAACAGTGGCTGCTTTAATGAAAGATGGAAGAAGTGCATCAAGCAGATCATAGCAAAAAGACTTCAGCAGCTAAAAAAAAATGCAAATGAGGGAAAATTATTTGTGACCAGATTAAAAATCTGAGTTAATAACAGCATGGTTGTAAACAACATTGAGCCCGTTGGGAGGAAGGATCTTAGGAAGCGCTCATTTGTGTATCTGGATGCAAAAGCTTGTCACTGAAGGAGCTATCCCGTTCTATAACTGCTTCATGCATGGGGTCCTGAGGTGCTGCCATCCATCAGACCAACCTTTGATAGACACGTCTATGTGCTCCCAAATGCTTTCAGCGTTAATCCTGGGGTGGTTCATTCCTGACTGTCCCAGCTTATCCCTCAGAGGCCCTGGTGGGATGGTGTTAACTATGGCATTATCCCCCCACTGCCAGGCTGGTGAGCAAGCTGAAGACCAATGAAGACCTCACCAAGATGCAATTGCTGAGAACTAATAGGTGTGCAGTTCTCGGAGGAAAATAGGGGGGGGACTGCGGCATGCTAAACTGGGTTTAGGGGAGGGGCAATTGGCTGGTCATAACCTGAAGAAGTTCTGGTTCAGTTTACTGCCTACATCCTGGAAGTTCAGTTTGTAACCTGAGACTGCTTCCAGGAAGTCCAATCAGAAAGTATTAAAACACTGAGACACAGGTCCAGTCAGGTTATTTAAAATGGAGGAATCTCAAACATTATGTTACAGTGATAACTTCTAAAAACCAAGTAATAAATATAGATCACATGTAAACTCATACAATAATGTAAAACACCTCTAAAATGATAGAAACATTCTCAGTCTTTCCTATTTTCATAGCCCCAGCTAAACAGCGCCTCTAGGGCCTTTTAGCTCACAGTGTCAATGCACTTTGTTACCATGGTGATCTGCCCAAATGGCTCATGTTTTTTTTGATAGGTAGAGTTACCTGAACTTTCAATCTGCTCAGGCACTCAGGTGAGTCCAAGTCATCCGCTGACAGGTCAGCTGGGTAGATGATGTAACACAGCATCAGCTCCTGAGAACCAATCAGGATCCATCATCAAGAGATTAGCAGCAGACTCATAAAGCAGCAACAGGAGAAGCGTTACCTTGGAGACATTGGCTGTGATCCTGCTGAGAGCTGCCAGAGAACGCCAGGAAAACGGACGCAGTGCCATGCCCGCAAAAGTTTCATCAGTCCTCTCTACAACCACAGAGTAACTATGGGAAGAGGACAGGGGAAAAAATAAGAAACAACACACAGCGGATGTGAAGAGATGAAAGCTGGAGACCCTTGTTTTACAAGAGAAGAAGATTCTCTGAGTTGGACTAACGTTACATTCAGACCGAAGATGTTCCGAGCACCATGGGTGTCTGGTTTATATGCAAAGTCTGCAGCTGATGAGCATCTAGCGGCGTTGCTAAGTCCACAATGTGTTTTATGCATCTTATTTTCAGTTTTCAGGCATTTAGATGCATCAAATGTATCAAAAGCAGGAGATGCTACTATAGGAAAATCAATCAATCAAGCATAGAAGCTGATCAGTGGCTGGGAGACAGTAACTGCATCCAAGCCGTGATCTCTCCTTCTGCAGTACTGCAGCATAAAACCAGACATAAATATCAATAAAGGGGTTACAACTAATAAAAGACAGGGGTTTAAAGAAAGAGCTCCAATTAAAACACGTGGGAGAAATGGCAGTGCTCTGATTCCACGATAATTTTCTCTTAATCTAAACTGTGGTGAAACAATTGATGATNAGTACTGCAGCATAAAACCAGACATAAATATCAATAAAGGGGTTACAACTCATAAAAGATAGAGGTTTAAAGAAAGAGCTCACATTAAAAGACGTGGGAGAAATGGCAGCGCTCTGATCGTTTTAATTCCACGATAATATTTTCTTAATCTAAACCAGCCATCCCCAAACTCGGTCCTCGAGGCCCGCTGTCCTGCAGGTTTTAGAGGTTTCCCTGCTTTAGCACAGCTGATTATAATGATTGCAGTAGAGCAAAAGCCTGTTAATCAACTATCAATTAAAATCAGCTGTGCTGGAGCAGAGAAACATCTAAAACCTGCAGGACAGTGGCCCTCGAGGACCGAGTTTGGGGATGCCTGATCTAAACTGTGGTGAAACAATTGATGATGAAAGCCAAAACTTTCAGAGGAGTCAATTTTATATTGTGGTTCTTGCAGTTTTCAGTTGGGATTCCCAGGTTTGGTGTTCAGGAAAACAGAACAGAATATGTAAAAAGTAGTAGTAGTTGGGCTGCTCAGCTGGTAGCACAGCAAGAATGTTTCGGGTTCGATTCTCGGCTCAGAGTCTTTCTACATGGAGTTTGCCTGTTCTCTTGTGCATGCAAGGGTTCTCTCCAGGTACTCTGGCTTCCTCCCACGGTCCAAAAACATGACTGTAGGTTAATTGGCTTCTCTAAATTCTCCTTAGGTGTGTGTGTGTGTGTGTGTGTGTGTGTGTGTGTGTGTGTGTGTGTGTTAATGGTTGTTTGTCTCTGTGTTGCTCTGCAATGGACTGAGGACCTCTCCAGGGTGTACCCCTCCTCTGGCCCGTAGACCGCTGGAGATAGGCACCAGCACCCCTCCCGACCCCGCTTGGGATAACCGTGACGGAAAATGGATGGATGAATATTTGAAAGTAGGATCATAATCTGGATGAAATTAAAGAAAAACATCTTAGAATAACACTTTTTTTCACTCCTTACAGCAAATTAAGGTAAGCTACTCCTGATTGCATCTGCCGTCGTACACNGAGAATGACAAAGGATACTAAATGCTCACAAGCATTTGACTTCAATGTGTCCAAGTATTTGGTTAAGGCAGACACCTTTTCAACTCTCATCACCTGTTTGGTCTGAACGCAGCAATAGATGAAGTTCAGCAATGTTTTCCTACATACATCCAAAACCGACAACCAAGTTCTCGATACTATAATAAAAACCTGAACACAGAAACGTGACCTGGACTCTGTGTGCGTTACCTGGCATGGTAGAACGGCGGTCCCTTCCTGTAGAGCACTGCCGCCAGAACAAGAGAAAAAAAACACACATAATAAGCTCACAGACTCATCACTGGGAGATAATTATGGTTACCAAAGACTCTGATTATATTCAAAGTCTGTAGCTCCGACTTTTATGTCTTACTTAGATCAACACCGTACTTGGCCCCGCCTCCTCCTTTAGGGACCCACCCCCTGCTTCGAAAGTGATGGTATGCAGCATATGAGCTGATAAAGTCTGGATTCAGTGATCGCAACTTCCTCCACAGGTCAACCACCGACAGGGGCTCCTGACCAATCATGGGACACGATTATTTGTCACATCCTGATGAATTAAAACGCATCAATCAGACATCCAAATGAGCGACACCCACCTGCTGCAGGTAGACAGACAGGACGCCCAGGCCGTAGACCAGGAAGAAGGCCTGTAGGTCAGACAGGTGAGCCAACAGGTGAGAAGGACAGGCAGGTGAGCCAACAGGTGAGAAGGACAGGCAGGCAGGTGAGCAGAAACCAGAGTAACTTTCCTAAAAAGGTGCGTTACCTCCTCCAGGCTGAGCTGCAGGTACTCTGTAAGAGCCAGAGGACTCCGCCTCACCTCCCTGACTCCACCCCCTTCCTGTAAACAAACACCACAACATAAACAACAGCTGAGAAGAAAACAAAAAAAAGCAGGAGCAGATGTTTCAGTAGAAGACTCACCTGAGTCTCTGATTCCACCAGGACATAGCCTGGTCCTGGAATATGAAGACCAGGACCAGCATCAGAGTCAGAGGTTGGATCCGGGTCGGAGTCAGAGCTGGAACCGGAGTCCAGTTCTGAGTCTAGTTGGACGGACCTGAATGTTGACATGAAAAGGGTCCGCTTACGTTTTCCATCAGAACCAGTCTGAATAGCTTCTGAATCGATCAACTCCACCTGCAGTTTTTCTTAGTCTCTGGCTCTACTTCTGGCTCCGCCCTTAACCCCCTTATTTGAGTACAGGCTCCTCCCCCTGGTTCCTCTTCTTTCACTCCATTGGCCTCCTTTACCTCCCCTCCACCCTCCTCCTCCTTCCTTTCATCCTCCAACTCCACGGCCTCAGTCAGAGCAAGCAGCGCTTGACTGACAGCCTCTTCATCCAATCCCTGAGAGGAAAGATCGGCCTCTGCCCACCTGAGCAGCTCTTCATACCTGTAGGGGTCAGACATGCCATACTGGGTTTATTCATATAGCACTTTTGGATACATCAAAACAGCCTAGAGCTTGAAAATGAAACAATAACAATGAATAATTATACACGCCTGATCAAATCAAGAAAAAAATAAGAAATATGTACGGTAAAACATCTCAACCTCTAACAGTCAAGCTAAGCACTGCTGATGGGAAAGACCTGATTTAGGAGGTTTCCTTTAAATAGGACAACAAACAAATAAAACTGACTGATGTGAAAGGCTTGTTTCCTATACATTTTCTTTAGCTAAATCATCACAACAAACTAGAGCTCGACTGATACAGTTTAGTTTGAGCTCGATGCCCATGATTTTGACATCAGTCAAACTGATGCCAGATACGTGCTGCCGAGTTTTTGGGGGCCAATTCTTTAGGTTAATATTGCTTCCTCTTTCTCCACTTAAATGTTAAAAATGACAAGATCACAACAAGATGATAAAACTATGTTTTTATTGACAAATCCTACAACACTTTAACAACAGATGGCAAATTAAGGGAGCAAACATGCACGTGTTTCACATGATCTGAAAGCATGGCTGCTGAAAGTATTGATGAACCAGACACTGCATGCAAGAAAATAATAAAAACACACTAATACTGGCCGAAGATATCGTACGGCCGATATATCAGTCTACGTCTACAATAGACCGACCACAGTGCTGCACAGATCCATTTTTCAAAGATTTAAAAACAACAGCTTAGTGGACCTGATGGTGCAGCAGGTTGCACAGATAAGTTGTTCAAAGCCATTAAAAAGATAGAAAGAGTTTAAAATGAACAGGCTGCTGCATTTTGAACTAGCCTAGGGTCTGACAGAGAAACCTGGATGATTCTGGTTAAAAGAAAAGATTGAAGAATGATGATTTTTCCACAGACCTGATGCAGTTAGCAATCCTGACGTCTATTTTAACACCAAGACACTCCAAAATAAGCTAAATAGAGTGACTCCTTAGTGAGGAAACAGATTCGATGGACTTCACCCTATAAACAGGAGATCCCATATTTCTGTAGAATAAAGTAACAAAAACTTCAAGGACATTTAATTTAAAATTATGCACAGGCTTTATTACTGCAAGGTGAAGTTACATAAAATGTTCCCTAATACATCCCCACTGTGTGACTAATGCCATATTGAAGAAGCCACACTTCTTCATTCTTACTGTTTGTGTACAAAATTAACCCCATTTTGGTCTGGCATATTCAAAACCTTATCAGATATGCTTCGAATAGAGCTGAGGCTGGAACCATTTCTGATTGTGCTCGGAGTTTCTGTTCAGTTTTCTCAACTTAATAAATACCAACGACAACTTTTATCTTATGCCTTCATCATTGGGAAAAAGCTAGTGTTGATGTTCTGGAAAAAATCAGAGGTTCCATTGGTTAAATTATGGCTGGAGGATCTGGAAAGAATACGGTTCTCATTAGCAAATAATTTAAAGCGATTCAACAGAACTTGGCAACCCCTTCAGCAATATATTAATAACTCTATTTGAAGAGAATTTGTTTTGATTCTCTGTGTGATAAGATGTAAGTTTGGTTTTCATTTGGTTTTGATTTTGTATTGTCTTTATGTTTTTTGTTCACATAAAAAAAGAGGACAAATGTGTATTGTTGATGTTTCGATTTTCATGTATGATTCCTCAATAAAAAACTGTTTAACACAAAAACTTCAAGGACAAAAAAGTGATCCAAAATCAGAGCCTTGTGGTACCTCCTGTGGATGGTCAGCAAAGGATGAATTACAGTCACCAACACAAAGTGAAAAACTATCAGAGAGGGAGGACTTCCTCTGCTGGAGAACTGACCCTCTGATTATTGCTCCTGCTGTGAAATAAAGGATCTACTGAGGTTTACAGGGATCTGTGGTGGTCTACTGTGTCCAAGGCAGCAGTGATTTCTAGCAGTACAGAGTTCTCAAACAGCTGGTTCTATGATTTGGAAGGATTTCAAACATTACTAAAACATTTATGCTCATCCAGGAAGTTTTTCAGGTGAAGAGAACCTTTTTTTTCCTATAACTTCAAGGAGAAAAGTCAGCTTGGAGTCAGGATGTGACCTCACTATGTAGTAAACGGGATGTGATGCCACTTACCTAGACTGAGAGATGACAGGTAGAAGTAATCCTTTGTGCTCTGTGACACAGAAACAGTGGTCAGGTGAAAACAGTCAGCAGCAGGAATCAGACTTGACTGAAGAAGATGTCATTGAGCAGGTGGAAACTCACGCTCCCATTGGTCAGAGATGCTGTGGTTTGGCCGGGCTCTGGATAGAAGTCCTTTACCGAAATAACCCTGAAACAGTCAATCAATGTTTACTTAGCAAGCACAAAGTGCTTCACAGGACAACAGCTGGCATCCTGCAGCAGCCTGCAGGATTACAATCTTTATTTATTTATTTATTTATTTATTTATTTATTTATTTATTTATTTATTTATTTATTTATTTATTTATTTATTCAGTCATATACTTTTACAGGAAGAGTTACAGTCTCATTTACAAAAGACCTTCTACATACAGTAAGTAAAACTAAAATAACACTCATAAAACCAACAACATAAAATCAATAATCATCCACTAAGTACTTCTGAAGATCAATATTATGTCAAACCAGCGGGGGTTTTACTTAAAACAGGGAGAAATGGCTCCAAAAGGATTTACTAATCGGGTCATTAAAGATGCACTGTTAAATTTTTTCCAATCCAATCTGATACTGATATGTGGTGTTGAGGATCAAATGTCAATGATGTAAGCAGGTGCGACTCCCACCTGACACCACATCCCTGAAAACTGAGTCTACTTAAGCAGCTGACTCCATTCGACTTCCTCTTGCCTCAGGTTCTCAGGGGAAAGTCAAGCCAGTTTTCAGCTGAGGCTACGCTGTAGCCACCAAAACCCCTCAGGAGAAGAGTCGGTGTTCGCTGGAAGAAAACTGCACTCTGCCAACAATTCACAAGGTGCTGAATGTAGTGTTGAAAGTGTTTTGTGAATCTTTCTGCTGAAGCAGATGAGAAACCACCCAGTTCTGTTCTACCCACAGAACAGCCGGCAGCACAGCTCTGGTTGTACTGCTGCCGCAGTCTGAGCCGCTGCTACAAAGCTATCCACAGCATTAAGGTGACTCCCTCTTTTAAGGTTACTCTGAGTGACAAAATGAAACCCTGCAAAGTTTCCTTCTGTTGTTTGCATCAGAATATTTCAAGTGTCTTTGTGAGCTGCCTGTTGGATGAGCAGATCGTGTTCCTGAGCCAAATCGAGACAAATTTCTTCCCCAGAACCGAACCAACCGAGTAGAATCAGGCCTAATGGAACCAAACCCCTACCCCCTCCAATCCACTGAGCCAACAAGTGAACATCTTTTCCCTAATTCCATCTAATTTTTAATTAATTTTCTGCTTGGACAAGAAATAGTTAGAATAGATATTTATACATGTGTTGTTTGTGGTTTATCAGGAAGAAGCTTTTTGATTCAACTGCTGATGGTTTTAAAGTAAGAGTTGTGAAGTGAATCCTAACGCTAACTAAGCCTGACTGAACGATCCATGCTGTGTGTTACTGTCTGCTTAATCCTTATTTTCCATTTGTTTGAAGATTAAGGCTCCTACGGTTGGACCGTGGCAGCCACGTGTTCCATTGTGGAGAACAACCTCCATGTCAGATTAGTGTGAAGTTCAGCAACCTGGTACTGAAGATCACACAAAGTGAGATGTTCTAGAGTCAAACACCTTGGTTCAAACAGGGTAAGAAGAACCAGTCCAGAACCTAGAATGAAGCTAAATATTGTTTTATTGGATCAGACCCTAATCAGACCTGGTTTTATCAGATTCAGATCAAATCACTCCTGTTTTTATTGGATGGGAACCAAATAAGATCAGATTTTATTGGATCAGGACCAAATAATTCCTGTTTTTATTGGATTGACATCAAATAATTCCTGGTTTCATTGGATCAGGACCAAATTATTCCTGGTTCTCTCCAAAAACAATTTACAAATAAGTAAACATTCTTAATTAAGTGTATTTACCTTTAATTTGAGAAGGTAATTAAGATGACTGCCAATGGAATGAGTACACGTACTCTTAAAATTAGATAATGTGCACTTGAAATCAGAAAATTCAATTGTTTCTTATTTTTAATGTAAATTTTGTTGTTCCATTGGCAGAGTGTCTCTTATTTCCTCAATGCAAGAAAGAAAAAAATGCATTTACTCTAGAAAAAAAAATATTTATTTAGTGTTTTATTGGATCTTGAGCAAATCAGTCGTGGTTTAAGTGGACCATCATCACCAAACCAACCTGGTTGTGGATGTTCTGGATGTCATCTGAATGGCAGACCAGGACCTGCCGGTGGATCAGTTCTCCCCGGTAATGCTTCCTCTCCTGCAGGTTCCGGATCAGCGGCAGCGGAGCCTCGTAGTCCTCATAAACCCGGGTTCTCCTCTTGGGAGGTCGGAACTCCGCCTGCATTCTCTATGTCTGTCCTTGCGATGTTTGGAGTCTGATCCAGAAAGAAGTTTAGCCGATTTTGTTGTGTCTAAGCATAGATATCCATGATATATATGTGTCTAAGCGTGCAGACACGGTGTCACATAATCTATGTCCGACTGGAAACATAACTATATAAACAGTTCCTACCCACGTCTTTTCTTTCTCTGAGAAAAAAATATATATTTCACAGAAAAATTTCTAGAAATATCAACTTTGTCTGTGCCTCCATTTCATTTCCAAATCTGTGTTCTATACATAATGAACAAGATAACTGTATATCCTGACCTAGATATCATAATTAGATAAACTAGAAAGTTCATTAGCATGTCTGAGTCTGGTACATAAAGATTCGGAATCATTTGAAGTCTAAAAGACACATTTTTTAAAAATGTATAACCCGTTACATTCTGTCAAACAATGAAAACTGTGTTTATGTTGTGAGGAACAATCCACTCTAAGCTGTTTTTTTTATCCCCAACATTTTCAAAAGAAACCAATTTTAATGAAAAACAAGCCCTGCATGGGAACATTACACAGAAGTACAAAACCCAAAATAAAACCCATGAAGTAAACACTGTTCAACACTATAATAAATATCCTGAAGTAACATGTGTATCCATGAGGCTCCCTTCACATGTCTGCACATCTAGAATCATCCCAGGTGTCTGCAATTGTTTCAGGATATTTTTGTTTCAGGATAAAGAAGCTGGTTAAAGGAAAGGTGGCATTGGTTTAACTGTTGGGCGTTGACTCCTCCTGTCTGTCCACCATGTAGTATTGGTGTTTCTGGAGGTGCTGGATTAGTGTTGTGTACTTGGACACCCTCCTCATCCTCGGCAGGATGAAGCTTTGGGTGAACTCTTCTCGGGTCAGAATGCTCTGACCCTCCAGCTCCAGGACACTGTTCAAAAACTGAAGACAGAAGCTGAAGCAGTTGTGCTCATCCTCATGGAACCTGAAACACACAGACAGGTGATGGGGGACAATCATTAGACCTTAAACAATCATTGGCCCCAACCAGGTGATTTGTTGTTCCCATTTGGATATCGCCATGATAACTAACTGTTTCCTTCTCAAACAGAAGGTGGCAGCAGTTATACTCTCACTTTTTTTGCTAAACTATTTGACATTTCAGAATTGACCACCTGTTCTTTTTCTAAGCGACCATTAAAAACTTTTGAGAGATTTACTTGTTTAAATAAAAAATGTCATCGTCACTGGCTTCTTTTTGAACAGATGATTAAATCTCTGTACAAAATAACAACTTGGCTGTTCAGTGGAGCAGTGGGTAGCACTACTGCCTTACATCAAGAGGGTCTTGGGTTAATTTCCCAGCCCAGGGTCTTTCTGCATGGAGTTTGCATGTTCTCCCTGAGCATGCGTGGGTTCTCTCCAGGTACTCCGGCTTCCTCTCACAGTCCAAAAACATGAATGTTAGGTTAATTGGCTTCTCTAAGTTCTCCTTAGTAGTGTGTGTGAGAATGGTTGTTTGTTCTGTGTTGCCCTGTGATAGACTGGCAACCTGTCCAGGGTGTACCCCCCCCTCTCGCCCATAGACAACTGGAGATAGGCACCAGCACCCCTCGTGACCACAGCTGGGATAAAGAATGATGGGGAAAAATTATTTAGAAACTCTGTATCCCTGTCATTTTATTTTTATAGGCAAACATTTTTATTCAGAAGGACAAAGTTCAGAAATGTCAACTCTCAAATTATACACTAATTCCACACACTTACCTCCATTAACTTAATTTTTCGTGTTATTTTTTGCATTGTTTTTGTTTCCTTTGTTTTATTGCCACGTTGCTTGTTCTCAAATCTGTTACACTTAAAAGTTGTAATGAGTTAGTTAATTGCTACAGTGAAGTCTGATGTAAACATGTTTATTTGATTAAAAAAACTGATTAGACATTTTAATTTTTAGTATTATAACCATAAACTCTCATCAAAAGCACAGTAGTTATTTTTTACATAATCATACTAACCTCTAAGATAAAAATAAATACAGAATTCTAGCTCTTTTCAGAATAAGCGTTTGTGTTTTATGGTGAAGAAGGCAAAGTTATGGGACTATGCAAGTCACCTAGATAGTGGGGACAGTGGATTGGATAGCAGGAGCTTGTCCTGAATATGGACAGTCACTGGTTTGTACCTTGGTTCTGTCCTTTTCAGTTATTTTCAAAATATACAGTGAGTTAGAGCAGTGGAGCTACAATGAGGGACTAAAACCAAAGCTAACATGATACATAAACACTAGAAGTATGCTTTGGAACAAGAGCCAGTGGTGTTTGGTGAGCATGTAACAAAGACTAGCATGTGGGGAAACCAATAGAAAAGATGATCCTCTCAGACATTAAACCCAGAGAGATAAAACACTTTGAATCCAACTATATCTCTAATTTAGACTTTGTGGATTTGTAAATATGTGTGTATATATTTATTAGCAAGGGTTTTTAAGAAAATCTGGTTTGTCTGGAGTGATTTACTTGGAAAATATGGATGTTCTGCTCATTCATTTTTTCTGTTTGTACGGTGTGGATTCACCCTGACGTGGTTCCGGTTTTATCCGTTTTGAGCCACGTCTCCATGTGATCGCTCCCTGCCTGGCCACCTCCATGAACATTGTCTGACTCTACAGCTGCTCAAAGAGGAGGATAGGTGGGTCAGAGGGAGCCACAGATGTGTTGGGAAGGTTAGGTTTAAACGTACTTGTGCCATACAGGGTCCCATGTTGGTCCCTCAGAAAATCGCTCTAGATATTGATCCCACTGAGCCAGCAGGTGGAACATGTCGGGCCGTACCAGGGGGACGCTGACACAGAGGGCCCATCCGCTCTGATCTCGCCTCACACCATCCTGTGTGTAGTTATACACCACACCTGTATATAAGTACAGGTGGAATCAGGTGAGACTCACATTGGCGGCGTCACCAGGATGACATGCAGGACTCCTCACCTGGACCCAGATTTTCATACCTTTAGTGTTGGAGATGCCAGTGTGCAGATCTGAGGTCCCACTGAAGTCTCTGAGGGACAGAGAAGAACATAGTGGTTGGATTGCTGTCAGACCAGATCATACTTGATCCAAACTGCTTTTTGGACTCAGGCAAGCCAAGGTAAAAAAAAAAAAAAAAAATTCTCTCTACTGTTTCATGGCAGTTAATATGAAAAGAATCACTCTCCAACACCTTGACCACCACCCCAACCCCAACCTGTTTCTACTCAGACTCAGCGGTACCAACTGGGTTCTAGCAGTAGTTAACCATAGATATGTCTGAATAAACCCTGTGACTGAAGGCTGACCTGAGGGTACCTGTGCAGGGGGGGCTCTGCTGTTACCTGTCCAGGTTGTTGTGTGCAGGAGCGACCAGCAGGCAGCAGGAGGTCTTATGTCCATCTGTAAAGGGGGAGGGCAGGCTCACCGGTGCTTCCTGCAGCCTGCGGCCCTTCAGTTCCTCCCCACAGCTCGGACACACCTCAGGAACAGAGAAGCAGAAGATCTCCTTCTGACAATGGGTCAGGTGGATGACGCTCCGCTCCATCTCCTCCTCAGCTCCTCCGTCAGTCTGTCTGACTACAGTTCCTCCTCTTCTTAAGTTTCTTCTCTCTTCCTCCTATTAGTGTTGCCTGGACACAGCCTATTGGAACACATCACACACCCTGGCTCCAGCCTATCAGGTGTTCTGCTGTGGTCATGTGACCCTGTTTCACCTGGAGTCAAGTCAGTCTGAGCAGCTGACCTCTGGACTGTGTGTGCAGCGTTGTCAAGGAAACAAGGGGCACGTAGGAACTATAAAAAAAAAAAAAAAAGAGTCCAGCCTACTGAGCTTGTTTAACTTTAGAACCAGTCTGAGGTTGAAAACTGTTTTTTTTTTTATGTTTACTGGTTCTGATCCAGACAATGAGAGGAACTCTGAAATGATCCTAAACCTTAGAAAGCAAAGACATGCAAGCTTTCAGGAACTGCCTCCTGATTTGCTCATTGGTAATTTTTTTCCATCTCACTTGTCAGAGATCTGATCAGTGAGATCAAATGAGCCAGACAGAGATAGACCCTGGAGTCACATGTCACACTTTCCTCCTCAGTCTTTCATCATCTCAGATTTTAACGTTGGAGCAACAGGTAAACCAGCACACCTGAACAGGCACCCTGAAGGAACCCAGAGCAAACAGCCAGAGATCCAATTCCTGGGTGGTTCAGATTCATCTGAAACAGAAACCAAAGCTTTAACATGGAAACTCCAGTAATACGGATCGGTAACCCCGGTTACCGATCCGTATTACTGGAGTTACCAACCCCAGAACTGAATAGGTGAAAGTCAGCCAAGTGAGAAAGGAGAAAACATCTGATCTCTGACTAACATGACGACAGGAATAGCAGCCCACAGACCCAAACATGGTTCAGGCCCAAACCACAGTCCTGCTGCTAAAAAGATAGTAATAATAAGTTATTATTATTAATATTATTATTATTATTATTATTATTATTATTATTATTATTATTATTATTATTATTATAATTATTATTATTATTATATTGGTAGTATTAATATGGTCAATTTGGGGAGTGTTGGCCTAGTGGTGAAGAGCAGGTTGCAAGTACTACAATAGCAGCCCACTGTTCCCCAAGGGGATGGATGCAGAGAGTGAATTTCCCAACTGTGGGAGAATAAAGGGAATTACATTACACAGTTTCCATATAATCAAACCAGTCTTCTATTATCTCACAGCAGTGAACAATATGAACTTACGCTTTAACTGAATCAGGGTCCATATTCACAAAGAATCCTGGGACTAAAGTAGCGTTCAGTGACATAGTTTTAGGAAAATGTTGGAATTGGAGAAATTTTAAGAAAGAATGTCTATCAGAAAGCTTTTAAAATGAACTAATGTTAGGTTATGTTAGGTTAATGTAAGGTAGACTTAGTGAGCCTAAGAGAGAATGAAGTAGACAAAGATAGGGGAACAGAGAACTGATAAAATGCTATGTCACCTTAACAGTGCAGTAAATTAGCACATAAACTTCTATAACATTATTAAACTGCTCAAAAACAAAGGGAACACTAGAATATCCTAGATCTGAATAAATTAAGTATTCTTAATGAATATTCTGACTACAAAGTCACACAAAATTTACCAAAGGATATATATATATATAAAAAGATAAATTCAAGACAAAATAAATTACAATAATATCCATTCTATATCTATAGAAGAAACACATAGAAGCCAATTCTACAATACAGTAACCTTTACCTGTACCTTTAGCTCCTCTTTTCTGCTCCTCCAGCAGCACCTAGGACAGACCCTGTCTCTCTGTTAATTCTGGGTTTTTCTACCTTTTTTTCACTTTCATGGTTGATTTGTGGCTTTATACAAAAAAAAACAATCCCCTTAAAATACTGACAGGTTAGTCTACATTATTATCAAATAAATTATGATAAAAAATTGCCATCATGAATAATAAAGGTTGCAATATGCACATTTAAGATAATAAAGATGGAAATTATTGGTTCAAATAACAATTGTTTTTGTGCTTTTTGACAATTTTTAAAACCATATTTCATTTCTTAATCCAGGGTAGATTATATAAATGCTTAATTTTCATTGATTCTAGGAGAACATTCCTTTTCTTTGTTGTTTGCTTCTTGTATAAACCAATCACAGCTTTTTTTGTTGTTGTTTTTTCTATTTTTATTTTTTATTTTGTCAGTTTCAGTAAGACATAGACATTGTAATTCACACTCCTTACCAGTTGGTGGCGGTAAATGCAAAATTTGGCTGCTTGCCATCCGCCAATAAATCTTCATAAAAAAGAAGAACAACGCCTCCTTACTGGGGCAGGAGCTGCCCTCCATTAGTCTCAACAACTATCTATTAAGCATTTAGGCTCAGTTAAAGCGAGGAGCCTTTTTAAAGTTTCACAGAGCGGCATTGTTCTCTGCTACTGCGGGAACCTTTCTGCTCTGTCCGCTGCTTTCACTCGGAGCTCTTGGAGAGGAACACCAGTAGGACACTTCCGGCAGCTGAGCGCACTCCGCGACGAAGATGAGCACCAAACAGGTGACCTGCAGGTGAGCCCGCACTGTGGCTGTGTTTCTGTCCCCCACTTTCCTTCGCCTCTTCCTCGGCTATCTGCCCTACTAGCGTAGTCGTGTCGCTGCGCACGCGCCTATTTAACGCTAATGTTTTTAGCCGCTAGCTGCGCTGTGTGAGCTCTTCTGTGTGAGCACGCGCTGCTAATCTGATCGGTTCATCGATCAATTGTTTACAATAGAAATCACTGCGTGCTCCGTTCGCTGTTAGCACCAGGTTGGATCTTTGGTTCTAGATGTCATCCAGGTGCTGGAGATGTCCGGACCTATTGGATCATATTGACGTCATCATCACTGATAGAGGTTGAAATGTTAACACAGGTCAGAACCAGGCAGTTCTAAAACCATTTAGCTCAAGGGGTCCATGTTAATTTAAGGTTAAGTCTGGTTTGGTACCCTGGGTACTGCTGTGATCCTGTCCTGGTGCTTTAGAGTAGGTGCAGAGCTCTGGAGAACTGGACCTGATCTGATCCTGGTGGGACTTTAAAAAAGGTCCAATAAAGATTCAGTTTACCTCCGCTTTTTTTTTATTTTTTATAATGTCTCCAAATGAAAAAACACTTGTTATCTTACGGTACTTTGCAGAAATTATTATTAACCAGTTCAACCCAGTGCAATAGCTATATATATATATATATATATATAAATATATATATATATATATAATACCCATGTAAACACATTGTGCAATAGCCCTGTATAATAAATCTTGCTATTTATAAAAAAAAAAAAAAAACTGCCATATGTGGATGCACTGTATATACTGTGTGTATCCTATGCACCTTTTTCTTCCTTTGGCACCTTCTTCTTCTCTTTTTGACAATTTGAGCTGATGTAATGAGTACATTTCTCCACTGTGAGATTTTTAAAGTCAATCAATCCGTGATATTATGTTTAAAAGTCATTGATTTTGCAGGGTTTGCTTCTCTGGGATGAGATTATGTTGATAGTGGATATTCGCTTGTGCAACTAACGATTATGTTGCAAGTCGATTAATCTGTCTATTATATTTTTGATTAATTGGATAGCAAGTTTTTATGAAATCAAACCAGGTGAAACTAAAACGATTAAACTTCAGGAGTTCTGAATGGAGCATATTGACAGATGAAAAAGCTTTTATGTTAAATGCAAATGTATATAAAGATTCTTTTTACAATTTCAATAACTGCTCTGGGTTTCTATGTCACCTAATGGCATATTTTACAATCTCTAAACTCCAGTTAAGGATTAATCCATTACTAAATTAGTTGACGATTATTTGAATAATCAATTAATCACGATCAATCCAGTTAATTGTTTCAGCGCAACTTGCATTGCTTCTAAACTCAGTGGCTTAAAGCTCAGCTGAATGCCAGATGAGTCCTACCTCCAGATGTGCTGTGTTTCAGGTATTTCCTCCACGGTGTCTGCAGAGAGGGCAGCCAGTGTATGTTCTCTCATGATGTGAACAACAGCAAACCCTCAACCATCTGCAAATACTATCAGAGAGGAACTTGTGCCTACGGAGAGCGCTGCAGGTGAGGCCCGACTCTAACTCTGATACTGTAACGACTTTACTTTACAGCTTTAACATTATAACCTGACGGCTAATAAAAACACCTTGCTGTTTGCAGGTATGATCATGTGAAACCTTCCAGAGGAGGAGGCGGCGGAGCTTCGGAGGGCCAGGCAGGTGTAGGCAGAGGGGTCAGAGGTGAAGGGCGGAAGCCGATGGTCCTAAGAGACAGAGGTAATAAACAAAGTATGAAGGTTGCGCTGTGTTCACTGCTGTGGGAGGGGCTTGGACCCACAGGTTACTACAGGAACACCTGACTGATGAAGCAGCCACACCTGGAGGCTCAGTGACCTGCTCCAGCTTTACAGTCAGGACGTGTAAAGGGACTGTTATCACTATAGTGGAACATTTCATAACATCAGAATTCGGTTTCAAAATAATAATTTACTATAATTTCCTACTGGCTGCAGTTATTCCAAACACTGAAATTAGGGGTGGGTGATATATTGCATATACTCCATGTATCTCAAGTTTCCCCACCCACAATATTTAAAATGACTCTATCGCAACCATTGAGTACAAATTTTGCCTGACAACACAAAGCCATCTGCATCTATTTCACTGAGAGTTTTATTTTTCCCACACACTTTGAATGCATCATTAAGCCTCCCTCCAAACAGGATTATTTTCTCCTGCCAAAACATGGCGACAGCAAGTGTTTCAGCTAAGCATTCTATGGCAGTGGTTTGGATTTCACACCGAGGGCGTCGAACAAAAGGCACCAATTTGTAAGACGAGCCGCCAAAAAACATTTTTTGCAAAAGGTAGCAGTACAAATTTATTCCACCACCTAAAAGTCATCGGCATGTCAGCGTCTCCTTGGACACCAAATAAAACGTTAAATAAATCAGCTGTGAAGCCAATCCCGTTGTTTGAAAAATTTATCCTATATAAGAGAAGAAGGAAGAGATGGAGGGAAACATAGACGCTTTTTATTACGTTTATTCACATTTTATTTAGTATTGTGTGTTTTTGCACTGTATTCTATTTGGTTGCTTGGATCTTGTTAACGGTCTAATACTGACACCCAAAGACATAATGTGGCAGTATTATTTGTGAAAATGTGGTTGAAATAAAATGTCTTAAATTTGAAAGCAAAGGTTTAAATGAGTATATCTGTGCAATTGTATGCACTATTTTGTTTGTGATTTAAGCCTATTTTGATATATATCGTATATTGTGCGATTATAGCACAAATATATATCGTGATATTATATTTTCCTTACATCGCCCAACCTTATCTGGAAAACGTTTACTCTTTTCTTCCCTGTGGCTCATTAGAGCATCAACAAATTTGATTAAATGGTTTAAGACATTTCCTGGTTACAGTTCAGTCTGCTTCATATTCGCTGAAGGAAAAACCCCAAATATAAAAATATAAAATTTGTAGCAAACTGCTCCTAAGAACTAAATGTGTCACAGGACTGCATCATGATGCAGTTGTGGTGACAGTTTGTTACACCGCTGACCCTAGTTCCCGTCAGAACCTCACAGTCCAGTTCCACTAACAGAACCATCTCTGCTCTTCAGCTCTGGGCAGTGACCGAGCGTTCGGAGGCCCGTCGGAAAGGCTACAGTCATTGGCACCAGAGGCAGCCGCTGCGCCGCATTCTTACCGGGATGCTATAAGAACCGGGTTGGATAGCTCTGTTTCAGAACCAGGTCTGCCTTCAACACAGCCGTCTGATTGGCCAATGTTCTTACTAAGATGTGCTAACTTCCTGTTTACCTGTCCTTCTCGCAGTGTCTAACACAATGGGCGGGGTCTACCAACTCTGTCCCTATGCCGCTGCCGGACATTGTTACTATGAAGACAGCTGCCCCTATCTCCACGGCGACCTGTGTGAGGTGTGCAGACTGCAAGTGCTCCACCCCCATGATCCCGAGCAGAGGAAAGCTCACGAGAAGGTGTGTCTACAGAGCTAAGTTCTGTTGGAGGCCAGAGCGGAACAGAACCTAACACCGTGGGTTTCTGTGTTCAGATGTGCATGCTGGCGTTCGAGGCTGACATGGAGAAGGCGTTTGCAGCTCAGCTTAGCCAGGGCAAGGTGGGTGTGGTGAGGGTCTGAGCTGGTTACCATGATGACAGACGTGCTAACTGGCTCTGCTGCAGGTGTGCTCCATCTGCATGGAGGTGGTTGTCCAGAAGGCCATACCGTCGGAGCGAAGGTTCGGGATCCTGTCCTCCTGCTGCCACACCTTCTGCCTCAACTGCATCAGGAAGTGGCGTTTAACCAGGAACTTCTCCAACAAGATCATCAAGTGAGTTGGAACCCGACATGTGACGTAGATAGGACTACGTAGACACCTCATTGAGTGGGTTGCCCCGCTGCTGAGACGTCACCACATAACTGCCATAATTAACACTTAAAGAATTACGTTGATCTAAGTTGTCAAAAGCAAAATGCTCTTTGGAAACGAGCGCTTAAAAAACATTACTGCTTTTTAGATGACTACAATAACAAAATTGATCATTAGTATTTCACAGTTTAATAATGAATAAAGAAAAACAACTAATGAACATCTCACTTTTATGGGAATTTGGAGAAAACAAAAAAATCAGCAACAGCCGTGGAAGCAAGCTAAGGCTGAAAGTTATTACCCCCCGCACACACAAGCACACACACACAAAAAGGAAAATAAAGCACACTGAAATCTATTATTTTTTTAATGAACCAAATTTCTTAATAAACCAAGTGGTTTATTTTATTTCTTTTTTGGGACATTTGGAGGCAACAACAATCATTCTAAACGATGCACATATTCTCTGGGCATTTGCACTTTGCACTATAGATAATTAAGGAAATGCACAAAATTCCTTTAAAAATAATTACCTGCATTCTCACTAACATTTTTTATTGCTTAAAGGTGGATTTGACTCAAATAATTCACCAATTCATTAATTTAGCTTCTGAATAACAAATGAAAGAAGCATTGTTGGATTGTTCTATCATTCTGGGAACTTCAGTTTCCTTCTGATCGAGATAGTTTAATAACAGAGTTGATAAAAAAAGAAAAAAAAAAATGTATACATATATAAGATATAATGGTGGTAAACACAAGTAGTCAAAGGAGTAAAAGCATCTCCCTCTGGGGGGAATCCCAAGGTGCTCCCAGACCAGCCGAGAAACATAGTCCCTCCAGCGTGTCCTGTTGATCTGATGTTAGAGCTGGAGAACTAATGTCCAGTTCCTTGTTTGTGAACAAAAACTTTCATTAAAATTGTTTCAGAAACAGATATTACAGCTGGAAGAGAAAGTTCTGTAGAGGCTCTCCTTCGGGGGTTCTGTAGAGGTTCTGTCAGGCGGTCTCAGGGTGTCTCTCTCTCTGTGTCTCAGGTCATGTCCAGAATGTCGGATCATCTCTGAGTTCGTCATCCCATCGGTTTACTGGGTGGAGGACCAGGAGGAGAAGGATCACCTGATCGAACTCTTTAAGTCAGGTGTCAGGTAGGTTCCTGATGACCCCGCCCCCCTGCTTTCAGCCAATCAGAATCAGCCCTGATCTACCCCTTTGTCTGCAGTAAGAAGGCCTGTAAGTACTTCGATCAGGGTCGCGGAACGTGTCCCTTTGAAGGAAACTGTCTGTACCTTCATGCTTTCCCCGATGGAAGACTGGCAGAACCGGACCGACCTCGGAAACAGCTAAGCTCTGAGGGAAACGTCCGGGTACGAACCTGCTAGAAGTTTATAGAAGTTCTCCATGAGCTGCGATGGTTTGTGGTTTCTGACCCGGTTTTCTGTATTTAGTTCATGAACAACGTCCGTCTGTGGGACTTCATCGAGGAACGAGAACAGCGTACGGTCCCACCCATGCCAACCCTAGATGATGATATCACAGAGCTGCGAGAGCTCTTCATGCAGATGTCTGGGCCGAGCGACCAGGAAGCTGAGGCCCCACCCGACCCTGTGCAGTAAAAAAAAAAAAAAACGTGGTGCCATCCTGCTGTCTCCATGGTAACCTGGGGCAGAGCTAGGCAGCCATGTTTGCTCCTGATTAAAGATCATGACCTCTTTGTGGGTCTGAGAACGGACAAATGTGTAACTAATGACCTATGAAGTAAAAACGGAGACCATTTAAAGATGAAGCTGCTTCGAGTTTATTTACACACCTGAGCTTCACACACACACACACACACACACACTCCTGCTCATGTCTTAGCATTTATAAGGAGGACCTTGCTTTGATTCTCATTGACTTCAATTGCTTTCCATTCCTATTTAACCCTTTGGTCTAACTAACCCTAACCAGTACATAGTTAACCCTAACCTGGAAATAATGCTCTCCTTGGTCCTCAACCGAACCTAACGAGCAAATGGTTCTCACTCAACAGCATGCATTGGAGCACACACACACACACACACAGGCTGCATCCCAACTCTCTCCAACCCGGGATGTCTGACTGATGAGATCTCTGAGGTGTCCGTGTTCCAGTTCCCTGTCTGTCCGAGGGTAATAAAAAAAAAAAAAACATGGTGGGTCATAATCTTCATTGCTGGTATTTGGCCACTTTAAAAACCATAACTGACAATAACACGGTTCTTTGAGGCGTTCTGTGCAACATCACTAAAACATTTTTCAATGCACAATTAAAAGTAGTGGATGAACAATTAACTTCATCTTCTATAATGAATAAAGATTTGCTACAAACGCTCTAATAATGAGAGAATACCTACTGCTAATGCCATCTTGAATTCTGAAGTCTTGTTTGTTGTGTTATTCCAACTTTTGACTTGGAATTGAAACTTCAGGAGCATCTCCAGTTAAAATGTCCTACTTGGAGGAAATTCTCACCTCTTGAGTACAAATCGAATGCAGAGAGGTTAAAAGTCCATGTTTATTGTCATATAGGAAGTCCAGAAACGTTTTTCTGTGGTTTCTACAATCCAACATTTGTATTATGCTCTGAATGCCAAACAGAAGTTATAATATAAATAAAAAGAACTGACAGAATATCAGATGGCATGGCGGCAATGTGCAGAATAGGGTGTTCAAGATAACATTCTTCTCCACAGCGATCAATGGGGTGAGTTGTACCACAGATCAATATATTAATGTAACAAGGTGTGAGAAATCCATGTGGATTACTGTAAATATTTTAGTACCACTGGTGTATAATGGTGCAAGTGGAGGATTTAACTATACTGGAGACTGGAAATAGGAGAATTTGGAGGACATTTTTCCTAAACCAGGATGATGTCTAGTTTATCAGCTGATCAGACTCCATAGAGCATTGCTTTTGGATCTATGTGCTGAACGAGGTTCAGTATTGGTGAGACAGACTGAAGGACCAAGGCCATTCCAGCTCATTAGGATGGAATTCTACTTTGTCATAAGTACATAGGAATGAAAGTAGCTCTCTCTCCCCGCATTTATCCCATCCCCCTTAGGGAGCAGTGGGCTGCCATTGTGCGGCGCCTGTGAAGCAGTGTGGGGTTAAGGGCCCTTGTTCAAGGAAACAGTGGCAGCTTGTGGGAATGGTGCTTGCACCTGGGTTTCAACGCAATGTCCTAACTAAAAGAAGCACTCGCC
>NW_015151928.1:144506-147719 GCF_000732505.1 Cyprinodon variegatus | reverse complement strand
CAGGCGGAACGCCTCCTTTCCATCCACGACTCGCCCCGTGAAGATCAGCTCCTTGGCTAGAGACACGCCGATGGCTCTGGGAAGACGCTGTGTTCCCCCTACAGGAGCAGACACAGGAGGAAACAGAGGAGCAACTTTACTACCAGTTACTGATGACACTAAAACATTTTAATAGGATAAGCCTCACCTGCTCCTGGAATAATCGCAAGCTTTGTCTCAACGAGCCCCATTTTAGCACTGCTGGCTGAGGAACAGAAACCAACAGAAGATCCTTTATTTCACACAAACAGCAAACTCAGCAGATACTGATACTTTAATGTGACGTCATGGAGGCGTGCAAGAAACGTACATGCGATTCTGATGTCACAGGCTAGGGCCATTTCCAGCCCCCCCCCTAAAGCAGCTCCATCTATGGCAGCAATCGTTGGTACGGTGAGATTACCTGCAGAGAGCAGAACAGACAGCGTGAACACAAACCCTGACCAGCGTCCCAACGCCGCCGCACACATCAGGTCAGTGAATGACAAGAAACGACTGGGAGATCTGGTCTCCTGCAGGTCTGGAGAGTAAAGTTCTAATGTGAATAATGCTCGCCGTTAGTGTTACACCAATACCATCATGGGGCGGGGCCCCGATCCAGCAGTAAAATGGTGGTATCTGTATCGGCGAGTACCAACCAATAGGGCACCGATACCATATTGAGATCCAAAAGTTTCTTCAACTATTGTCACCCATTCCAGGTAGGCAATAAAAAGTTCTACTGGAATCACTTTTATTTAGTCTTTTTCCTGCTTCACTAAGGAAGGCAGCAGCTGGACATGAAGCCATGATGGTGATTATTCTACATCCAAGCAGTCTGCAGTTCTTCATAGATACACACATCCATTTCAATCAGATGGTATGGGCCGATACTGACAGCCAGGTATGGGGGCCAGAAAATGGCACCAGCCCAACGATTTTCGCCGTAGATCGGGATGGTCTGGCGGTGGTGACGCATTAATCAGAGTGAACCAACCTTTACGGAGGACCGTTCCTGCCATAATTACAGACACAGATCAACAAATAGCTAGCACCATTTAATACGGGAGATTTATTTAATTATTCCTAAAATAATCAGATATACTGATTACAATTTTAAGCCTTAAATAATCTTATTGCTGTGAACTTTCAAATTAAACACATTTTAATCCGATTTTCCTGAACTCTTTGGTTTCAGCCTGTTAGCATCAGCTATCATCTTAGTGAGGAGGGAGAAGAGCAGCTTCCATGTCCACCACCACACCAGTCCCAGCTGCAGCCACGACTCACTAGTCACCTGTTCAACGCCTTACTAGTCACAGATTCACTAATCAATAATTCACTAGTCAGTAGTTCACTAGTCATCGGTTCACTAGTGAGTGGTTCACTGGTAACCAGTTCTCTAGCTGCCAGTTCACTATTCACCGGCTATCCTAGTCAGTGGTTCACTAGTAGCAGATTCACTAGTCGTCGGTTGACAGTTTCCAAAGGGGAACTTCCCTCTCTGCATTTAACCCATCCCCTTGGGGGGCAGTGGGCTGCCATTATGCGGCGCCTGGGAAGCAGTGTTCCAAGGGTCTTGCTCAGGGATCCAGAGTGCCTGCAGTTCACTATGGACCTATTTAGTCAGCGGTTCATTAGCAACCAGTTCAGTAGTCAGCGGTTCACTAGTAACCGGTTCAGTAGTCAGCGGTTCACTAGTAACCAGTTCAGTAGTCAGCGGTTCACTAGTAACCAGTTCAGTAGTCAGCGGTTCACTAGTAACCAGTTCAGTAGTCAGTGGTTCTCTAGTTGCTGGTTCTCTAGTTGCAGAGCCAATGGTCAGTTCTAGCACAGACGTGAGGACTGTTGTTACTGAAATAAAGGTGCAGCCTGTGATGGAGTCGGGATGCCATGAAGTCCTTACCCAGCTCGGTGATGAGGGCCCTGGCTCTTGAAACAAATGGTCCCACCTCACTGGGAGCCATCTTTGCCCTCTCCTTCAGATCGGCACCTAAACACAGAAACAAGAAGGTTTGTTGCCAGATGGACCAGGAGGTCCCTGCTGGAGTTTCTGAACATCTCTAAAGACTAATCTGGACATTTGGTCCATGGTAACTACATTAAAAATGGTATTTCTATCCTATTCTCTGTAGATTTCAGGCTCATACCTGCACAGAAGATACCAGGAACTAAACTGCATAAAATAACGCTCCGAACTTTGTTATTCTTCTTTATGTCCTCCATAGCATCAAACATCTGGAAGAACAAAAACAACATTTCAGCTCCAGGTGCCTTAAAGAGGATCTAAAGCCCATATTAGATAATTGGGAAGTGAAGGTGCAGCATTGTTCTGTAAACTCTTTTAAAACGTCCACAGTTTCCTCCTGTGTGTTTCTGCTGCATTATAAGTTTCTCTTCTGTTAAAATTGTCCAGCTTGGTCGGCTCACAGCTCCACGCTCAGGTTCAAAGGTGTGTTCACGCCAAACACCAACAACATTTAGCCCCTCAGTCGCAGGCAGTTCTCATGGTGATATTTAGCCCAGTTTGCTGCACCGCGGCATCAGATAGAAGGATCGCTGATCCAAGGCCTGTTTCACAAAGCAGGTTTAACAAAATACGTTTTCAGTTTTAAGGCAGCTGCTGTGAATTAGTTCAACCAACTCTAAGTAGGTCCACTCAGAGTGGAGCGTGGAACAACGATGAAAAGCCATTATTAGCTCCGAGTCACCATGATGACAAGAAACAGGAAGTGCCTTTATATTCAGCCCTGAATATAAAGCCTGACTAAATATTTATCTATGATATCTGAAATATATTTCTTTATAATAACATAATAACTAGCAATAGGAATATGGAGATCTGAAATAAATTTCTAGACATCCAGATTGTTTATTCTAGATGTGAAGAATATCATTTTGTTTAAAATGGTCATTTTAAAAAGAAAGAAAATGTTTTTTTCAGATATCAGGAAAACGTATTCAGTCACACTAGTAAATATCCAATCAGCCTGCCGTAACCATGGTTACATTATAGGTAGACTAGCTTCCTGCTATAATGGTAGTGGTTAAATTGATCGATTGAGGTTTAATCAATAGTCAGCAGGTGAAGATGGAGTCTAGAATCATTGTTCTATGAGGGACGACCTGTTCATCGTCTCATGGGTTCCTCCTCATGTTGAGGTAGGACCTGTTCATCGTCTCATGGGTTCCTCC
>NW_015151928.1:139368-143251 GCF_000732505.1 Cyprinodon variegatus | reverse complement strand
CAGGACCTGCAGCGGGACCAAGACCTGCAGCAGAGTCAGGACCTGCAGTGGGACCAGGACCTGCAGTGGGACCAGGACTTGCAGTGGGACCAGAACCTGCAGAGGAACCAGGACCTCCAGCAGGACCACAACCATGCAACAGAGTCAGGACTTGCAAGAAAAACCAGGTTTAGGACCTGCAGCGGGACCAGGACCTGCAGCAGAGTCAGGACCTGCAGCAGAACCAGGGACTGCAGCGGGACCACGACCTGCAGCAGAACCAGGACCTGCAGCGGGACCAAGACCTGCAGCAGAGTCAGGACCTGCAGCGGGACCAGGACCTGCAGCGGGACCAGGACCTGCAGAGGAACCAGGACCTCCAGTAGGACCACGACCTGCAGCAGAGTCAGGACTTGCAAGAAAAAACAGGTTTAGGACCTGCAGCTGGACCAGGACCTGCAGCGGGACCAGGACCTGCAGCAGAACCAGGACCTGCAGCGGGACCAGGACCTGCAGCAGAGTCAGGACCTGCAGCAGAACCAGGACCTGCAGCGGGACCACGACCTGAAGCAGAGTCAGGACCTGCAGCGGGACCAAGACCTGCAGCAGAGTCAGGACCTGCAGCGGGACCAAGAACTGCAGCGGGACCATGACCTGCAGCAAAGTCAGGACCTGCAGCGGGACCAAGACCTGCAGCAGGACCACGACCTGCAGCAGAGTCAGGACCTGCAGCGGGACCAGGAACTGCAGGAGAGTCAGGACTTGCAAGAAAAACCAGGTTTAGGACCTGCAGCAGGACCAGGACCTGCATCGGGACCAAGACCTGCAGCGGGACCACGACCTAAAGCAGAGTCAGGACCTGCAGCAGAGTCAGGACCTGCAGCAGAACCAGGACCTGCAGCAGGACCACGACCTGCAGCGGGACCACGACCTGAAGCAGAGTCAGGACCTGCAGCAGAGTCAGGACCTGCAGCGGGACCAAGACCTGCAGCGGGACCAGGACCTGCAGTGGGACCAGGACCTGCAGCGGGACCAGGACCTCCAGCAGGACCACGACCTGCAGCAGAGTCAGGACTTGCAAGAAAAACCAGGTTTAGGACCTGCAGCGGGACCATGACCTGCAGCAGAACCAGGACCTGCAGCTTGACCACGACCTGAAGCGGGACCACGACCTGCAGCGGGATGAGGACCTGCAGCAGAGTCAGGACCTGCAGAAGGACCAGGAGCTGAAGTGGGACCAGGACCTGCAGAAGGACCAGGACCTGCAGCAGAACCAGGACCTGCAGCGGGACCACGACCTGCAGCAGGACCATGACTTGCAGCGGGACGAGGACCTGCAGCAGAACCAGGACCTGCAGCGGGACCACGACCTGAAGCGGGACCACGACCTGCAGCGGGATGAGGACCTGCAGCAGAGTCAGGACCTGCAGAAGGACCAGGACCTGAAGCGGGACAAGGACCTACAGAAGGACCAGGACCTGAAGCGGGACCAGGACCTGCAGTAGGACCAGGACCTGCAGCGGGACCAAGACCTGCAGCAGAGTCAGGACCTGCAGTAGGACCAGGACCTGCAGTGGGACCAGGACCTGAAGCGGGACCAGGACCTGAAGCGGGACCAGGACCTGCAGTATGACCAGGACCTGCAGTGGGAACAGGACCTGCAGTGGGAACAGGACCTGCAGTGGGACCAGGACCTGAATTGGGACCAGGACCTGCAGTAGGACCAGGACCTGCAGAAGGACCAGGACCTGAAGCGGGACCAGGACCTGCAGTAGGACCAGGACCTGCAGTGGGACCACGACCTGCAGTGGGACCACGACCTGTAGCAGAGTCAGGACCTGCAGTAGGACCAGGACCTGCAGCAGGGTCAGGACTTGCAAGAAAAACCAGGTTTAGGACCTGCAGCAGAACCAGGACCTGCAGCGGGACCAGGACCTGCAGCAGAACCAGGACCTGCAGCGGGACCAAGACCTGCAGCAGAGTCAGGACCTGCAGCGGGACCATGACCTGTAGCAGAACCAGGACCTGCAGCGGGAAAACGACCTGTAGCAGAACCAGGACCTGCAGCGGGACCAGGACCTGCAGCAGAGTCAGGACCTGCAGCGGGACCATGACCTGTAGCAGAACCAGGACCTGCAGCGGGACCATGACCTGTAGCAGAACCAGGACCTGCAGTGGGACCACGACCTGCAGCAGGACTACGACCTGCAGCAGAGTCAGGACCTGCAGTGGGACCAAGACCTGCAGCAGAGTCAGGACCTGCAGCGGGACCAGGACCTGCAGCAGAGTCAGGACCTGCAGCNGACCTGTTCAGGACGGATCAGGTCTGGATGTCTGGGATGGATTAGGAGGTGAAACGGTAGCGCTGAGAAGGAGAACTTTCTGGATAGAAAGGACATCTAGACGTGCTCTGAGAATCCTCCCTAGAGGTGCTTCTGGTGTGAAGGACAGGCTGATCTCCTGTCATTGTTCACACAGCTGGTGAATGATACCCAGCAGACTTTGGGTCGCTGCTGCATCAGTGAAGGTCTGAATCCTGACAAGAGGTTTCCATAGTAACCGTCGTTAAAGGTCGTTAAGGAGCAGTCTGAGAATACCAACCAGATGGACCAGGTTCCTGCTGATGGAGTTTTTGGCCTTTGGTCGATTTATCCCAACCACCACGATTCCTGAAAAACATGAAGACAACAATCACTGAGCGGGCCAGTTGTTGTTCTAATGAAGACCGCGACCCGACCCGGAGCCCTGGACCCGGTATGGACGCCGCTACCAGCAGCCAGAGGATCCAGAGGCTACGGGTCACCAAGAACCTTCTGAGGCTGGAACCGAGCCACAGGAACTACCTGGCTGGTTCCTTTTTTTTACGGCACCAGTGGCCCTGCAGCAGAACCACGACCTGCAGCGGGACCAGGATCTGCAGCAGAGTCAGGACCTGCAGCGGGACCAGGACCTGCAGCAGAGTCAGGACCTGTAGCAGAGTCAGGACCTGCAGCAGAACCATGACCTGCAGCGGGACCAAGACCTGCAGCGGGACCAGGACCTGCAGAGGAACCAGGACCTCCAGCAGGAACACAACCTGCAGCAGAGTCAGGACTTGCAAGAAAAACCAGGTTTAGGACCTGCAGCAGGACCAGGACCTGCAGCGGGACCAGGACCTGCAGCGGGACCAGGACCTGAAGCAGAGTCAGGACCTGCAGCGGGACCAAGACCTGCAGCAGAGTGAGGACCTGCAGCGGGACCAGGACCTGCAGAGGAACCAGGACCTCCAGCAGGACCACGACCTGCAGCAGAGTCAGGACTTGCAAGAAAAACCAGGTTTAGGACCTGCAGCAGGACCAAGACCTGCAGCGGGACCACGACCTGCAGCGGGACCACGACCTGCAGCGGGACGAGGACCTGCAGCAGAGTCAGGACTTGCAAGAAAAACCAGGTTTAGGACCTGCAGCAGGACCAGGACCTGCAGCAGAACCACGACCTGCAGCGGGATGAGGACCTGCAGCGGGACCAAGACCTGCAGCGGGATGAGGACCTGCAGCGGGACCAAGACCTGCAGCAGAGTCAGGACCTGCAGCGGGACCAAGACCTGCAGAAGGACCAGGACCTGAAGCGGGACCAGGACCTGCAGAAGGACCAGGACCTGAAGTGGGACCAGGACCTGCAGTAGGACCAGGACCTGCAGTGGGACCAGGACCTGCAGTGGGACCAGGACCTGCAGCAGAGTCAGGACCTGCAGCAGAGCCAGGACCTGCAGCGGGACCACGACCTGCAGCGGGACCACGACCTGCAGCGGGACCACGACCTGCAGCGGGACCACGACCTGCAGCAGAGTCAGGACTTGCAAGAAAAACCAGGTTTAGGACCTGCAGCAGGACCACGACCTGCAGCAGGATGAGGACCTGCAGCG
>NW_015151928.1:135112-136248 GCF_000732505.1 Cyprinodon variegatus | reverse complement strand
CACCCAGCAGAGCCTCCTCCACCCAGAAGAACCTCCTCCACCCAGAAGAACCTCCTCCACCCAGCAGAGCCTCCTCCACCCAGCAGAACCTCCTCCACCCAGCAGAACCTCCTCCACCTACCAGAATCTTCTCCACCCAGCAGAACCTCCTCCACCTACCAGAATCTTCTCCATCCAGGTTGCGGACCTTCAGCTCCTCTCTGGGTTCGGAGCTCATCCGTCGGCAGGAGGCCGTGAGGCAGCGGGCCCTTCCGACAGCCAGGGGCCACCTGAGGGCCACTCGTCCCACCGCAGCGGCCATGGTGTCCCTTCCTCTGCTTCTTCTTCGGTCTAACAGCAAACTGCTGCTCTGCCGCCACCTGCTGGCCTGGACAGGAAGACGACCGATAAACAATAAAACAAACTGTTACTTTAAAATAGAAATGAAGTCTTTGTATTCCAGAGCTTTAAAGTCTATAATTTAGTTATTTTAGTGTTTATTTTTTTTATTCCAAGTTTTCCGTATTTGCTGAGTTTCTGTATGATTTAATATTCCCTGTTAAATATGTCCCTCATTGCTTCCCGTTGTTCATCACCTGCTTAAAATGATAGAGGAGCTGAGAAACACCTGCTGCTGGTTTATGACCTGATGGGTTGGTGGATGGAAGACCTGGCAGGTCAGAGGATGAGGAGGATGAGGAGGAAGATGAGGAAGATGAGGAAGGCTGGACAACAGTTTGAAATGGGAAAGAGAGATAGAGGAGGGAAAAGGGGAGAGAGGTGGTTGGAGAATGAAGGAAATAAAGTGGAATAGTCAGAAAGCAGCTCAGAGGAAGAAAGAGATGTTAGAAGGAAGGTTGATAGAAAAGAAATAAAAATAATATTTAGATTCATTTCAGCCCCATTTTGATTTCCAGATAAATAAATAAGAACATTTCTGGTAATTTGGAAAAATGAGGAGCAAAAAAAAATCAAAGCTTTGGATTTTGGACACTGAGGGAAAAGAAATGATGGAGATAAAAGTCATTGGAGAGAATAAAACTGTGAAAGGAGTGATAACAGGAAAACCAATGAACCAGCGTTTAGATCAATTAGAGATGAATATTATTGGAGGCTTTGTTATCAGGATAGAGAAAGTTTATTAAAAATCTCTAAAA
>NW_015151928.1:130739-133067 GCF_000732505.1 Cyprinodon variegatus | reverse complement strand
ATATTCAAGTCTTTCTAAAAGAATATTCTGATCAACTGGATCAAATGCAGCACTGAGATCCAACAGGACGAGCACAGATACAAGTCCATTATCTGAGGCCATTAGAATATCATTAGTGACTTTCACCAGAGCTGTTTCAGTGCTATGATCAGTTTGTTCCCCGACTGAGACTACAGTCCTGAGCCAGTCAGAACCAGGCTGCAGGTCTGCCTGGTTCCAGTTCTGTCGCTGACCTTTGACCTGTTCAGAAGCAGGCCTCTGTGGGAGGACACTTTTAGGTTAATGCAAACGTTAGCGTTAGCGGCCATGAGCGACCCAATGATGGTTCTGGGCTCTGAGTTCAGCCAATAACCAGGTTTAAAATCCCTGCTGCTGCCATCTAACAGCTTTACACTCCGATATTTTTCACCATCAGACGATTCATGAAAAGTTTATAGAATCCAAGGATTAAAAAAAATCAATAAAACATCCAAACTTTAAATACTTTAATGAACATTTGCTTAAAAAGTCAATGAAAAACTCAACATTTTGTCATTTTAATAAACCGATCATCATGAACCAAACATCAACATCTGTTCCAGAACCATTCCTCATCCTGCCTCAGAACCCGGGTTAGAACCTGAGTTAGAACCTGAGTTACAACCTGAGATAGAACCCCGGTTAGATCCCAGGTTAAAACCTGGGATCTAACCTGGCTCTAACCTGGATTCTGACTTAGAATCCAGGTTAGAACCTGAGTTAGAACCTTTTTTAGAACCAGGGTTAGAACCCCGGTTAGATCCCAGATTAAAACCGTGTTTAGAACCTTGGTTGGAACCTGAGTTAGAACCCCGGTTAGATCCCAGGTCAAAACCGTGTTTAGAACCCAGGTTAGAACCTGAGTTAGAACCTGAGTTAGAACCTGAGTTAGATCCAGGTTAAAACCGGGGTAAGGACCTGGATTAGAACCTCAGGTTAGAACCTCAGGTTAGAACCTCAGGTTAGATCCCAGGTTAGAACCCGGGTCGGGCTGGTCCAACAGGTCCACACAGCAGGAGGTGAAGGTCTCAGGCTCCTCCTACTGATTCAGCCACTGGGCAGAATGGGCGCCGGCAGGCCCGTGGCCCCAGCCCAGCATGTTGGACACCTGTAGGGACAGGGGACAGCGGACGGGAGGCGCCGCCTCATACTCAGGGTCTGGAGGCTCCGCTTTGATCTGGATGGTTCTGGATTTGATCCGCAGCTTATGGGGCAAAGCTGAAGAACCGGGTTCTGGCACTTTGTGGGCGGAAACGATGACGCTTCTTTGGTCGGCTGCAGACGAGGCCGGACCCTTGGGGACCCGCTGCTCATCCTCACTGATGGCGTTTTCCTCCCAGGTTCTGGGGGAGTTACTGGACGACCCGGCAGGCTGCAGACGGACCAGAACCGGGCCGGTTCTGACCTGTTCAGAAGCAGCGCTGCTCTCCTCTGCTTCTTGCTTCAGATCTTCTGTTCTGAAGAGCAAGGCCCGCTTTGCTGCCCACATTTCAGGCACTAGAGGCGAGAGTTTGATGACGGAAGTGTTTGGCAGATCTACCTGCTCTAGATCTGCTTTCATGAACCGCTGGCCGGACCGGACCTCCTGGTGGGCCGAGGAGCTCACCAAGCCGAACTTGATCTTCAGCGCCAGCAGCTCGGCCCTCAGCGAAGCGTTCTCCTCGCCCAGCGCCATCAGCTGGTTCTCCAGAACCAGGTCGTTGAAGCGCCGCTTCTCCCTGGAGCGTTTGGCGGCTTCGTTGTTCCTGCGGCGCCTCTCCCAGTAGAGCGAGTCTTTCTTCTCCTCCGGGATGAATTCCCGTTTCCTGCGGAGCATAGATCTATTCTTCAGAGGGACCGCTGGCAGGGTTCTGTTGGGTCCGTGTAAGGCCAGAACCAGCGCATCCTCGCCGCTGGAGTCGGTATCCTGCGGCGCCGCCTGCATGCTGCTGGGAGGAGGCTCAGCTGGTAGCCATGGCGACCATCTGGACCCGGGTCAGGACAGCTGTGAACAGAACAAAGCAGAACAGTTTCAGACCCGATCCGGTTCATCTGAGCGGTACCGGTTCTGAATCAGTGAAGAACTTCTTTGGTCAGAACCGGCTCGGTTAGAACCATCATGGCGGCGGTTCCGGTCCTGGAAACCACTGGTCTGACGCTCAGATCATTCCGGAACCAGCAGCCATGTTTCCTGCTCCTCATCAGAACCGGAGGTTCCGTACAGAGCGGCGAAGCTTTGGGCCCAAAGCCCTCGATGACGTCATCGGCGGTATGACGCAATGATTCTTCTTCTTCTTTGATATTTTTGGCGGTTGACAAACAACAGATAGA
>NW_015151928.1:127630-130400 GCF_000732505.1 Cyprinodon variegatus | reverse complement strand
TCTTGTTCTTTCTGTTCTTCTCATTTCTCCAATTTTCTTTTGAATTTTATAAAACCAACGTCCTTTATTTCCTTTCTCCCATTCGTTTTGCCATTTATCCTTTATTTTCTGTTTAATTAACATTTTAACTTCAGATTTGCTAAAATTAACAAATAAATCCGCTGACACATTTTCAGCAGCTTCTTCTGCTGCCTTATCTACTTGTTCATTTCCTTTAATTCCATAATGTGCATAATATCCATACAACATTTATAACTAAACCCATCATATTTATTCTATATAGTTGAATTTCTATTAAAATATCTGGCCTGCTTTCTGAGTGATTATACTGCAAACTAATTAAAGATGAACTAGAATCTGAACATATGACTGATCTTAATGGTTTAACTTCTTCCACCCATTAACAGATAATAATGTTGCAATCATTTTCATCATTTATCCTTTTCCTAATTTTAACATTAAATTCTGCTACAATAAAGGCTATGACGCAATGATTCCGGTTGTTTTCAGCATTTAAAGGAGCAACACGCGACAGAAAGACGGAACCAGGACCTGAGTCGGTTCTATGACGTCACAGTCGCTGGTCCGGTCAGCAGAACCGGAACCGCTGACCCATAAAGCTCTGTGATCCGAATCTCCAACAAAGAACGTTTTAAAAACCTGAAACGATTCCCTGAAAGAATCGGTTCTTCTGCAGATTCCCTGGATCTGCGGTTCTTTAGAGCCTAGAAGATGAGTCCAGTTCACCTGATCCAGATCCCGGTTCGGTGTCAGCTCCTCTGGTCCTCTGCTCCTCTGCTCCGGCTCTGCTCCTCCTCTGCTCCTCCTCTGCTTCTCCTCTGCTTCTCCTCTGACACACACCTCTAGTAGCGGCTCACTTCAGGCAGCCGCCTCAGCCAATCAGCACCCAGGATTCCCTCAAACAGGAAGTGTTTCTTTTTTTCTTTCTTTACTTTATTGACATTTACAGACAAGAAAACAGGATAAAAACAAGAGCGAGGATAACGAAAATGACTACTACTGCTAGTATACTGCTAGTACTACTACTACTACTACTAATATTAATAATGCTAATATTACTACTGCAAAAATACAACAGAATAGAATAGAACAGAAAATCCCTTTATTGTCCCAGAATGTGGGATTGCTGCAGATAAAATGGATCTTAAACATGAATAAAAATAAAAGGGACAGAGTCAAAAAGTAAACAAACAAAATACTGTGCGGTATTTTTTTTTACAAACTACTAATAAAGAAGTAAACTAATCAGAGATTTTTGCAGACATATTTTCATTGAATATAAAGATCAGCTTTGAATGTAGTTCAATGATAAATCTATAGATCTATAGTCTATAGAGGAGGTATGTTCTGACTGTTTATTTCTGGCTGAGTCTGAGTCAGCCATCATCTTCTGACTCAGCTGGTTCATCACCAGCAGCCCTCCTTCCTCAGGGAAGGTCAGAGTTTTTCTGATGCTCGCTTCTTCGTTACTGCTGGATCTGAGACCCGTTTCAGGACCGTCTGCAGTCTTTCTACCCCACAGACAGCATCTGCTTTTAGATTCTATATTCTCTATATTCTATTCCACTGAGTTTATTCATTCAGAACCTTTTATAACAGCTTTACTCAGAGTTTGGTCCTTATTGGCAATGAAAGGTGAAAATGCAGATTAGATCTAAAACTAAAACCAGCATTTATTAGAACATGTTTACATTAAAAGATGCTGAGTGGATTGGAAAGCAGCCAAATCTCTAAAACACCAACAGAACCACAGTTTGAGGGGTGCGTTCAATATGCTGAATGTTAAACTGAACTTCATTCCAATAGAATTCATATAAAATCATCTATTTCATCAGTGAATCCAAGTAATAAATCCATCCATTCAAACGTTTCGGCAGAGTTCCTGCAGAACCCAAACAGAAAGGAGGAACTGCTCAACTGGAACCAGGGGCACTTTCATTACGCCGCAGCCTGGAACTGATTTAGTAAACGCCAAACTAGTAATCTGACCTGGATTGGACCAGATTAGCTGTTTTAAACCAGGTAAGAGTTTAAGAGACTGAATTTGAACCAAAGTGTTTTACTGAATGAACCATTAAATGATTATTGGGACGGAGATGTTAAAGATAAACCAGAGCAACATTTCATTCCCTTTGATGGCTGAATCCTTCCACATGTTGCCTCAAATCTTTCTATAATCCAAGATAAAGTATGACAGTAAAAGGGCGACCTCTGCTGGCCAAACTGATTTAAATTTGAATCTGTGAAAACTAAAAACAGAAAAGCAGCTTTTTCAAAATGCTGAGAGAAGATTTAGGAAGCATCACATTCCAACAAAAATACAGGAGATATTAAAGGTAATCATTTTTTAAAATGAAACAGCATTGATAAAAACCAGGCTGTAGATATGGAAGCATAGATCTGCCAGATGATCTGAATTATTATGTGTCTGATTATAACGTTGATCTGCTTTCTATTGGATGATCTTTGCTTTAAATACTCACATTTGAACATCATTTATTTATGAGGAAGATCTATCATTAACGTGAACAAACTGAATTCGATCAGATAGATCAGATTTAAACCAGTCTAGAGCTGTTCCTTTAATTCCAACAAAATATTCAAGTCTTTCTAAAAGAATATTCTGATCAACTGGATCAAATGCAGCACTGAGATCCAACAGGACGAGCACAGATACAAGTCCATTATCGGAAAGAATCCCATAAAATCATTGCTGCTAAGAGCAGGGGTAATGGACGGTTCAACAGAG
>NW_015151928.1:120343-126664 GCF_000732505.1 Cyprinodon variegatus | reverse complement strand
TTTTTTTAAATATAGAAATTTTCTAAATTTTGGGACAATCTGGTCTGATAAAGAGAACATTTACATACATGTTTAAACCAGAATGATTTGACACTGAAGTATGACTTCCCTTCGACTTTAAGCATTTGGCATTGCCCTGTATGGAGGAGTTGGGATGTGGGGCTGGAGATTGTTTGTGAATGCCCCTGTGGTCAGTTACCTTCTCTCATCGGTCAGCTGAGCCAAACTCAAATGAAAGACACAAGGCCATCCCCCAGTGCATCGGCAGACCCTTTTCACAGGGCATGTGCCCCGTTGTGGATCTGCTGTGCCTGGGTATGCCTAAGGGGAACTTTTCATTGCATTTTCCGCTTTAACAGCTCTGCTCTCACAGCAGCATTGAGAGAGAACTCTCCAAAATAAGCCAGTCACAATTTATCAACGGCTTTGCAGAACTGAAGCCGAGACCAGCGGTGGCTGGCCATCTCTGGTGCGCCCCAAGCTGACAGGACGTGTATTTGCTCACTACCTCCTGCCACAGCGCAGACGTTTTGCAGGTGATTGACAGGTCGAGTTACGGAGCTGGAGATGCATTGGAGAGGGAGAGAGAGAGAGATAAATGGTCGAGGCTAAGGCTTTATTCTACTTTCCCTGCCTCCTTTTTCAAAGGTCAGTGATCCAGACGCTGATGTATCGGTGGTCAGAGGACAGGCAGGAGGTCGGCAGGACGCAGCAGATGAAGGTAGGAAGGATAATCCAGAGGGCAATCATCAGATGCACCGTTTATAAGCAAGTATAAACACCTCAATTCACCTCATTATTAAACTTAGAAAACTTTAATACAAAACTACATTTTGTTCAGTATTTTTGTTTTGCCCAGAGGGCAGCAGGGAGAACAGTCCATGGTGGGGGGGTGAGGGGTCACTGATGATGTCACGGGACACGCAGGATGAAATGTCTTTAATGGAGGGAAGAGGAGCCCCCATGATCCTCTCTGCTGTTCTTCCAGTCTGAGGCGCTGCAGCCTCCACACCACACAGTGAGACATTAAACAAATAAAAAACTAATGGGACATTTGGAAGTTTTCAAACTTTTAATGAAAATCAGAAATGCAATAACTTTTCTCATCAAAAGTGAAAATCATGGGAGTGATTCCAGAGTAAAAACCATGTTTTTGGTTAATCTGAACGGTAAACAAACTAGATCACAGAGCAAAAAGCTTATGTACCGACAGCCGAGAGAGAGAGAGAGAGAGAGCAGAATAAAAGCACAGTCAGTAGATAAATTAGCCTGTCACTCGTTTCTGGAGCAACTGGAACATTTTTAAATGGTGGGAACCTCATTTTCTGCCATTCAAGGGGCAAGAAAAGTCCCACTCTGACATCAGTAGCAGCAGGAAGCATTTAGTGCATCGAACAGGAAGCCATCTTCTGTGAAACCATGATGGAGATCATTGGTACAGTTCGAGGCTCTGCATCTAACAGGATGTTTCCAGAGCTCCACTTTGATCCCCAGTGAACAGGGTGGTCCTCTTCCAACAGTGCAGCAGGGGGCGCCATTCTTCACGTTTTGCTGCTACTTTAGGAGAAGTGAAGCTGCCTCTCTGATACAAGAAACGGCCTTCTGAACGTCCTCCTCCTTCTGTTTGATGGTGACCACCACTCTGATGCTGGGAGCAGAAAACAGAAGAGGAGGAGGACGTGTTAGCACCTTTAAGCACCATAACCCTTTAATGAAAGGGTTATGGAGAAGAAGCTCTATAGCCAAACCAATCATCAAAGGGAGATGTAAACTGGAGTTATCTCCACAACCTCCCACCAACACAATCAACCCAACATTTGACAGCAGCAGCCTGGAGAACACATCTAGGAGGAAACGCCCCACAAGTTTGTTCCACCATCCATGCTGACATTGAAGGCGATAGCTTAAGAGCAGCCTTTAATGCTATCTTAGACACTATTGGCTTTGTTCAAAATGTGAATAGTCCCACACATTCTCATCTTCATACTTTGGATCTTGTGCTGACATACGGCATAGAATGTGAAGAAATAACAGGATTTCCTCACAACCCTGTCCTCTCTGACCACTTTCTAATAACCTTCAGGATTACTTTAACAGAGTTCTCCTCCCCCAAAAGAAGGTTACATTTTAGCAGATCATCATCTCTAACGTTCTGCTCTCTCTGCTTTTTCTCATAGTAGCTTCATCTGGTCTGTTCCTGTTTGGCTGTGACTCCATCCTGGAGAGAAATATCAGCTGTGCTGCTGCCATCAACACCTTTGTTTCTAGATGTTGGAGCTTGGCCTGTTTTCCAGTGTAGTCCTGTTTCTCTGACTGTGACTAACTGGATGTGCTCTCTTCATCCTCTGACATGGGAGCTGGCTCGGAGCTCGTCTGCCTGGCTGTGTGTTTCCTGGACGGGGCCGCCTGTGGAGCTGGTTGACAGTTGCCTTTTGTATCTATGCTTCTTTTTCTATGTCTGCTTCTGTCTCCTTGAACCCCAGTGGGCCTCAGCAGATGGCCGCTCACACTGAGCCTGGTTCTGCTGGAGGTTTCTTCCTGTTCAAAGGGAGTTTTTCCTCTCCACTGTCGCTACAAGCATGCTTAGTGTGAGGGATTGCTGAAGAGTCAATGAGTCGATGCAATCAGCTGGTTTTCCTTAGATAGAAAACTTTGAATCAATCTGACTGGATGATCTGATTTATAATAATCTGATTTATATAGATCTATAAAATGAACTGAGAGGACGTGATGTGAATTGGAGCATAGAAAGAAACTGAATAGAAGTCAGTTGGTCTTTAAATTTGACGTATTGGACAGGTGAACGTAAGTCTGGTCTCTTACCTGGGAGGCGTCAGGAATCGCTCTTCTTTTTCCAGGTAGCGAGCAACAGTCAAGGCAACATTTCTCTCCAAACACTGGAGGAGAAACCAGGGATACATGTTGACAAATGTTAACACAGTGAGGAAGTCCCAGGAGCTTCAGGAGACCAGCTGGGTCTGCTCCTGGGACTGAAACCAGTTTATATCCGTCACTGGAGATCAGGGGGATCCAGTTCCTCATCCTGGATCAGAAATGATCCGTTTGAAATGCTTACATAATCTACGATGGAGCGCAGCAGCTGCAGGTCGGACGTCCTGGAGCCTGAACTCTTCTCCAGCTGGAGATGAAGAGCCGGAGCAAACGGTTCTCCAACCAGCCTCAGACCCGGAATCCTGTCCAACAGGAACACAGAGAGCGGCCATTACTCAGCTCCTTCTGCAGGGAACCTGTCGGCCATCTTAGTGAGGTCACAAACACTGAAGATCATCACATGCTGCCGGATCTGTTACCACCGTCAGCGCAACAGCTAATCTATGCAACGCATCAAATAAAACTAACATTAATTGTAAATCTATTAGAAGAATTACATTCATTTCTATTTTATTTGTTTTCTAACTTCCAACCAACAAAGAAAACAGGAGAAATTTGGCGACATTATAGAGAAATGGAGAAGCGTCGTTTTTTAAACTAAATAAATCTAAAAAATGATTGAATCTCTATCAGCATCTGGTCTTTAGAGCGCTGGACGTTCCGTTCATTGATTAAAGAAAATAAAAAATAAAAAATGACTAGATTTAAGAGTCGCATCTGGATGAATGTTTAATAAAACATCAAGATGACCTCATTGATAATTAAAGAATCAGAGTTCTAACAGCGCTGCTGTCGATCCAACATGGCCGCCGTTTCAGACACATCGCCATGGTAACCAGATCCGGAGGCTGCAGCCCTGAGAGGAGGAGCTGAACATTCAGATCTAAACGGCGTCCAGGACAGAAGGACAGAAGGACAGACGTGGAAATCGATCAAATTTATGGAAGAAAGAAATGATTATGTGGAATATTAGAAGCCTTACTGGTGATGATGGTTCTAACCCTGGAACCAGATTCTTCAGGGTCAGAACTACTTTCCTAGTCAGAGCTAGAATAATAGATGTGTGACAGTAGAAACTACATCTCAGGATGACAGTCAGATAACTGTACTGCTAAGATTAAAGTTTCAGAGAAAATAGAAATCTTTACAGATCTGAAGCGGCCATTTTCATGTTTATTATCGTGACTTTCTTTCCGTCTCATATAAACATCCAGGATGTCTGAACCTGAATTCTGAGCTCCAGTTAGCTACAGTAAATACTCTGAGTAGAAATATATTTCCAGATGCTGATTAAATGAGTAGTTAAACCGGAGTTTCTGAGAATTGATCTGCCGATCTAAATGTTTACATTTTTAGACGTCAGAATCTATAATCTAGATCTGGAATGTTTCTTCTTTCTAGAATAACAGCTGGATCCTTTCAGAGCGTCGATCAGAGTCCATGAAGCCTAAAACACACCTGGGAAAAATCACCTCATTCCTTCTGGTCACATTTATTTTTGCTGCTGAAGATTCTCAGTCATCGAGGTCATTCATTCCTAAAAAGTTAAAATCAATCCTCTGGACTTTGTTTCCAACTTTGAAGACATTTCTCTTCCATCCAGGAAGATTTTTGATGATAGCAGGAAGGAATCAACTATATCGCTGCTTTGAAGGTTTTTAAAAGCTGAAATCTGAGCCCCCCCCCCCCACCTCTGTTTAAGGTTGGTTTTTCTTTCCTAACAAAGATGGCTTCCTTCACCCCCCTCTATAACCACCTGTCTGCTTTGTCTGCCACTGAGCATGAAAACAAAGTCCAGTGGATTTTGTTTTTTTTTTAAACTTTTTTAGAGTTCCATTTTTTTGTTTATTAATTTATAATATTTATATATATTTATAGTTAGAAAGGCCACAAAGTGGGCAATGCAAACACATGTTTTAAGGTTTGAATGTGAAGATGAGTTCAGACGTCTCATTTCCTGGTTAAAGCTGGACTCGTTCAGATAGACCAACCCATCACCAACAGACCGCTGCTCTGGTTGTTTTTAATTGGGCCAAATCGCTTCAGTTCAACAAGTTAACTAATATATATTTTATATTATAATAAACAATAAACTGGGGTTCAGTAGTTAAATATTGGCGACTGCTGCTTGCTCTCCATGATCCGTCTTGTTAAAAACATAAAGCTTGTAACCATGACAACCTTTGAGCTCGCAGTTTTTTCTTTGATTGAATTCTTTTTTTTCTTTTTGGGAATCGAATGATTAAGACAGAAATGTCACCCATGTATGTCCCAAACACAAAATAGATCCCTTCAACCAAAGACAACATTTTCAACACTAAAAAAAAGTGTTTAAATGCAATTTTTAGTCTAAAATATTTTATTTCCATTTAAAAACTATTTTCTGTGATTGAAAACGTTTATCTTTTCATTGAAGTTAATTTTTTATTGATTCTGTTTGCTTGTTTGAAGCAACTTCTTTATTGATTGAATAATAAAGACAGGAATGTCCCGCCCATTCTATGGTCCAATCAAAAAACAATCTTACTTCAATTAAAAAAGTTGCTTTAAATAAAAAAACTGAACTTCTATCAAATGAAACATTTTCAATCAATGAACAGAGTTCAAATGTATTTTTTGAGCCTCAAACATATTTTTGCATTGAAATACTTTTTTCTTTAATTGAAAAGTTTTTGTTCATTGAAGCGAAGCTATTTTTAATTAAAAATATATTTTTTGATTGAATAAACCTGTTATTTCATTAAATGATAAAGAAAGAAGTCTACCTTCATATAATGCCAGATAATGAGGAGCGTCTTTAGAAGGAACCTACCCTTGGAGAGCGGTATAAACATGAGCGCATTTCTCTCTCAGAACTGTGAAAATTCCTGAAAAACAAGAAGCAAAAAGAGAAAAGTATGAAACCTGAAGCATTAATGGACCAACAGGTGTCTCAGCGAGGACCAACAGGTGTCTCAGCGAGGACCAACAGGTGTCTCAGCGAGGACCAACAGGTGTCTCAGTGAGGACAGACGCCTACCTGGGTCCTCCTCCATGATGTTCAGAGCCTCGATGGCGGCAGCCGCCAGCATCGGAGGAAGGGAGGCAGAAAAACAGTAACCCTGGCCGGACAGCCGCTGGAGACAAATGAGACGGCGTGAGGACTGAGACACTGAGACTGGGTCCCTGAGACTGAGACACTGAGACTGGGTCCCTGAGAAAGACCACAGACTCCCTCTGTCTCCCTAAGGTTAACCCCCAGGACAAACCGTCCCTCAGGTCCCTAAGGTTAACCCCCAGGACAAACCGTCCCTCAGGTCCCTAAGGTTAACCCCCAGGACAAACCGTCCCTCAGGTCCCTAAGGTTAACCCCCCGGACAAACCGTCCCTCAGGTCCCTAAGGTTAACCCCCAGGACAAACCGTCCCTCTGGTCCCTAAGGTTAACCCCC
>NW_015151928.1:117150-119418 GCF_000732505.1 Cyprinodon variegatus | reverse complement strand
CAGTTGCCAAACTCACCCAGAGCCATAGCTCTGTTGAACCGTCCATTCCACCTGCTCTTAAGTAAATAAGATTGATTTTATCAAGAATCAGATCGTTGTTACTGCTCTATGATTGGTTTATCTCTGGAAGCCTTTTGCACTTCATTTGAACTCTGGTTCTGATCCAGCCAGAGGTCCAGATGACGGCGGTTCTGGTCCGAGGGTTCTGGTGGAGCTTACCAGCTGAGGCAGAGGGCAAATGTCCGCCGTGTTGATGTACATCCCCTCCACCACGATGAACTTCCTCGTCACTCGAGCTTTCCGAGGATTCTGGGAGCAAAGACAGAAGAAGGGAGACGATCAGACCTGCAGGATCAATGAAACCCCCCCCCCTCCTGGAACATAAGCAACCTTCTGGTCCTCCAGCTCCTGCTCCTTCAGCAGCCTCTCCAGGTCCTCCATGTCGTTGTGTTTGAAGTACTTGATGAAGCTGCGGGAAGCCTGAAGACCTTTCTGGATGGAGAAACAGGCGGCTTCATCCCTGGACACCAAGCAGAGGGTGAGATGATGCAGGTGAACCGGAGCGGCCGCTGCAGCGCCACCTCCACTCACACAAAGATGATGTCTCCTCGCTTGGAGTAGGCGGGAATGGCGCTGGCGATGGTGGCAAAGCCGTACGAGTAGATGATGGCTTCCTCTGTCTGCATGAATTTGGCAAGTCGGTTCTCCAGCTCCAGATGGACGTCTGGGGGGGGGTAGAGACAGCCTTTATTGGCCCACTGAGGGGTCCAGGACCAAAGACACTGAATGTCCAACAGAAATCAGCTGAGACCCATTCTGGGTCAGAACCTGGGTCAGAACCAGGGCGTGTCCCGCTGCTCACTCACCGAACGTCCCATAAAAGCCTCTTGGACCACAGGTGCCGACGCCGTACTTCTTGAGTGACAGCAGAGCTTTTTCCTGTGACGGAAAGAAGCACCAGGTCCAGGTCTGTTGGGTCCGATCCAGAAGAGGGACAGAATGTGCATCGGGCCGGTCTTACCTTCACGCGCTCGCTGTCCAGGAGGCCCAGGAAGTTAAAGGAGGCGAAATTGATGCATTCCTTTCCATTGACTGTGATTTTATGGCTGGGCGGTCTGAAATACAGAGGTTCAAACGCACAGAATACTGTTTACCAGAACAGAGTGTTTAACCTGACGTTTAACTGGGAGCTTACGCTGAGCGTCTCACTGGTTTCACTGGTTATAGGAGGAGAAATGGAAAAACAGCTTTACCCTGAAACCACGTCGTATTTGAGGGAAGGATGGTCCTTAGAAACGGGAGGAACCAGAAGGTCTGGCTGCCATTCTTCTATCAGGTCCTCCTTTTCCTGGAACAGAAAGCACACTGACAGCTGTTTGGGATGGGGGGGGGTCAGGAACCAGCAGCCTGCTCTGCTTACCCTCTCTGTGAGCTTGTACGTCTCATTGGGTTTGTAGGTCTTAGAGAATAACAGTCTGATGATCCACAGGATCAAGATACCCTCAAGAATCAGGTGATATGCAGGAGCCTGGAGAGATCAGAGGAAAGGTCAGTTCAAGGTCACACATCCAGAGAGCTTCACTGTAGACCAGCGGTGGGGGGGGGGCTATCCTGCAGCTTTAAGATCTGCCTTTGGTTCAACACACAACGCAGGAACTAACTCTCTCACCAGACTCTCTCTCTAGAGGTTGATGGTTTAAAACCTGCCCTAGACTTTTGAAAGTTGCGATTGTATTTAATTATTTTGGCCACTGAGACTAATTAGCATTGGTTTGCCCCAGTAAAAATATAAGTTGGGTAAAAACGCTGCCAAATTAGGTCGGCTTAAATAAAAGATTGGTTGAACACAACTTCTAACCCAATTAAAACCAAAAAATGTGAAAACATGTTTAATAAAAATGACTAAAACCTTCATTTGGCTCATCATTGCCCAATTTTTAGGAATATTTCACTGTCTGCTTGAGCTTATTTCACTAAAATGGCAGAAACTGTTCACCTTAAATGAATGCTCTAAGAAATTTTACACTTAAAAAACGTACAAAAATTTTAGCCAACTGCACGGATTAAGATTAATGGCAACCTGTCAGGCAGATTTACACTGGAGAGAGGAACAAGACAGGGATGCTGCCTCTCACCGAGTCTTTTTGCACTCTTTATAGAACCATTAGCTCAGATGATTAGGCAGGAAGTGGAAATAAAAGGAGTGGAAATAGGAGGGGAGGAACATAAAATAGGGTTGTTTGCAGATGACATTCTGATTTATTTAAA
>NW_015151928.1:111993-115938 GCF_000732505.1 Cyprinodon variegatus | reverse complement strand
ATTTTTTATAACGCCAAAGGTCAGATCCAGGATGCTATCCAGTTCACAGCCATGCTGGAGACTCTGTGGCCAGACTGATGTAGGCCATACGCACATTTTCTGGACGTGTCAAAAGCTAACTACATACTGGCGTAATATTTGCCTTATTCTGAAAAAAATACTGGGCTATGGAATACCCAGATCTTGTAAAATACTTTATCTAGGATGCCTGACACACGAGGTAATTCACAAAGACGATGAATACTTGGTAAAAATTTTACTTTCAGCATCTAGGAAAACCATCACAAAACTATGGTATAGACGGGACCCCCCTGTGGCGGAGCAGTGGCTGAGCATCGTGGAAGAGATTTTTCTAATGGAGAAAATCACACATAGACTGAGATTGCAGGAGGACAAATTCGGAGGGGGGACGCATTTTATTACTAACTGCAGTTCTGCATTCCACCAGCAGGTGGCGTCCTGTTCAATGAAGCTTCATGAACTGTGGGGATCATTGAAGCAAACAAGGCTTCTTTTCTCCATCACCTCTGAAAGGCCTTTAGGGATGAAGTTTCATTGGTTCTCTCAAATCTGCCTGTTTTCCAAAGTTTAACTTTATTATCACAATCTGTTGATCAACTTCATAATCAAACTTGGAAACTTTTTCATACATTAGAACAGGAAGCCAATCCCAAAGGTTTCCCCTTTTCCAGACTGTACTTGAACGTCTCTTGTCTAAAACCTCTGAAATCAGAGACAGAAGAAGCGACAGATTCCTCTGCTCTGCTTTACTGCTTCCTGGAACTACATAATACAGTTTATGACACACAGAGGGAACCGTAAAGTTCGGTGTAGAAGCGCAACAGTTAAGAGTTAGTAACAGGCCTCAACAGACCAGGACACCTGGAGTCCAGGTCCAGGACACAAGGAGTTCTGGTCCAGGACCTGGAGTTCCGTTCCAGCACCTGGAGTTCCGGTCCAGCACCAGGAGTCCCGGTCCAGAACCTGGAGTTCCGTTCCAGGACCTGGAGTCCCGGTCCAGGACCTGGAAGGCCCGCTGGGAGCTCAGCTGACTCACAGTAGAAGACAGAAAGAGGAGCAGAGGAATCGGTCCGTTTAACCGACTGAGGGATTTTAAAGAGAAAGTTTACCTCATAAAAAGCCTGAACCATTTCCACCAACACCCACTGCTGCCCGGAAGCCATGTTGCTTCTTCTTCTTCTGCTGCTGCTTCTTGGCAGGCAGCGTCGCTGGGCTCCACTGCTGCCCCCTGCTGGTGCATTCTGCTCTTGTCTTGCTGCGTTTAATGGCGCTTGGCAACAACAGCTGGTGAGGAGGGTGCATCAGAATGGTCCATTTCAGCAAGACACATATTTATCTATATATCTATATCTATAATATTACTTTATAATACTAAATCCTCCCAATTATTCCTGCTATTATTAAATATTTAAATAAATATTGATAACATTTATTTGACTTTTTCTGCAGAATATCTATCAAATCAAATTTCACTTTCTCCTTTTTTAGGTCTCTAACCAAATTCTTCTTCATACTTCTTATGATCCATCACTACATGTTCTACTGTTTCATCTTGTCCACATTTTCCTGACATGTTTCCCTATTTTGAATATTTAATGCTTTATGTCCAAATCTAAGTCTTGGAATAACTGCTTCATCTCTCCTGCTCTCCTCATTTCTCCAAGTTTCTGTTGAATCCTATAAAACCATCTTCCTCTCCTTTCTTCTTCCAATTGTTTTTGCCTCCTTTCCTTCATCCTTTGTGTAATGATGCTTTTCATTTCTGTCTTAAGTTAATTATTATATCAATGGTTTTATTTTGTGACGCTTCTTTAGTAATCTTGTCTGCATTTTCATTTCCTTTGATCCCTTTATGTGCTGGAACCCAAATAAATATAACACTAATACCCATCATTTGAGCTTGATATAAATTAAAATGTCTGATCTACTTTCTGAGCTATGATTTTATATACTGATTAAATCTGAACATATAATTTATCTTAATGGTCTTACTTCCTCTATTGTAATGCTAATAGTATTGCTAATAATTCTCCTGTATAAACTGATTATTCATTATTTATTCTCCTATTTACTTTGATATTGACCTCTGGAACATAAAAAGCAATACGCAGCCTATTACTCACACTTTAAGATGCATCTGTATATATTTGAATATAATAATAACTATTAACATATGCCTGCATCAGTTTATGATGAATATTCCTTCCTTTTTCTTTTCTAACCGTGTCAAATCCACCATAGTTCCAGGTGTGATCCAGGGAGGGATTGCTGCTAACGCTACAGTTGCACTACATTTAATTTGATCTAATCTAAGTTCTCTTAGTTTTTTCCCTACTATGCATCCAAACCTTCCTGTTTGTCTCCTTTTCCAACATGGCTGCAGTGTTTCTTCTGCAGGATGATCTGGACCATGATCCTGTAAACTAACCCAGTCATTTAGCAACAGGTGTCCTGATTTCCAGGCATTTCTCCAGCTTCAACCTGCAAAGTTGTTTTAAACGCTCCTGTAATTAATCTTAAAGCTTGTGTCCGTATATACTCTAACTTTTTAAGTGATGCAATAGCTGCTGACCCATAAACCACACGACCAAAGTCTATTGCTGACCTTATTAATCCTGTATATATAGCGTTTAAAGCCGTTCTGTCTGCTCCCCACTCAAACATAACATTCAAAACTTTTTGGCACTTATCAATAATTTTCTGAATATGAAATGCCATAAACCAAGAGTTTAAAGTTTTTGACCCTTTCTATCTCTTGATTCTATAATTGAACCTTCACCATACTACCAATTGTTTCTGAGTGTAGGGTTCAAACATCAGTGAAGCCGGTCTGACTCGCTGCACTCTTAACATTTCCAAAGACCAGTTATCCAGATGATTCATCCCAAACAATCCACAGAGACGTTATTGCATTTAAAAAAGTTTTAGTGAGTAGATAGAATAAATGGGCGGCGAACATACATACAATAAATAAGGACAGAGGTCAAAAAACCTTTTGGCTCCACTCTGTGATACACAACAACCAAACTCCCATGATGCATCATTCTTAAAAGGTGACACACATGCATCCTTAAACCAAAGAACTAATGAAAATAATAACGAAATAACCACAAAAGCCCCAAATTGGTATGAATTACCAATAATATTTAGTAATTTGAAGAAAGGTTCATTTAACAAGAAAAATAAAACACAAAACATTAACTATAATTTGAACCAAGAAAATCACAAAGTGTAAATTCAGGCTCCTAAAAAAACTGTTTTTGATTTTTCCTCTGAAAGTTTGAATTCCCATTTATATTCTGATCAATCTTCTATTTTATTAATCGCTTTTTCTAATTTCTTCACAATATAATCAGTATTCTGACCCCCCCCCCCCTGTTATTCTTCTTCTTCTTCTTGATGTTTTCCATTTTTAATTAGATATTTTGAAGAATAACTCTTTCCATTCTAACCTGTATTTTCCTTTCACTTAAAAATCTTTTATATTCTACCTTTAATATCCATGTTTAGCAGTTTGATCATCAGTCCTTCTCTCTACATCATATCCTAAACCTTCTCAATATCAAAGAATGCAGCCACGACACTTTCTCTATTTTCACTTTTCTAATTTCGTGTTTTAGACACAAAGATGGATCCAGGGTCTTCCTTCCTTTTCTGAAGCCACTTTGCCGTCTGGATATTGATTCCTTTCCAAATAACATGTCAGTCATTCATCTATTCTCCATTATTTGGCAAATATTTGAGGTTAAAGCAATAGGTCTATAATTTACAAGGACCTGGTCTACCTGGACCGGATCCTACGAGGACCCAGTCTACCTGGACGGGATCCTACGAGGACCCGGTCTACCTGGACCGGATCCTACGAGGACCCGGTCTACCTGGACCGGATCCTACGAGGACCCGGTCTACCTGGACCGGATCCTA
>NW_015151928.1:103627-109951 GCF_000732505.1 Cyprinodon variegatus | reverse complement strand
AAGGACCCGGTCTACCCGGGCCGGATCCTACGTGGACTCGGTCTACCTGGGTCGGATCCTCCGTGGACCCGGTCTACCCGGGCCGGATCCTACGTGGACTCGGTCTACCTGGGTCGGATCCTCCGTGGACCCGGTCTACCCGGGCCGGATCCTACGTGGACTCGGTCTACCTGGGTCGGATCCTCCGTGGACCCGGTCTACCTGGACGGGATCCTCCCAGGACCCGGTCCAAATTTTAACCTTGTTATCAACCTTTCCTCCTTTCTGTTCCCTCTTCAGTTTTTATTTTTGACTTTTGGATCCTATAAAACATCTCCCTTATTTCTCGATCCCGTCCTTTCTTTTTCCGTCTTTTCTTCCACTTTTCTTTGCTGCTGATTTACTGAACTGCTCTATAAAATCTCTATGGTTCAGAGTTCCAGTCCAGAATAGAGGAACGTTAAATTTCAGAAGATGGTGGGAAAAAAAGTATTTTCTTTACCATCACTAACTTCAGCTTGTTTGACCGTCCAATCTCAGGAGTGACATTGGTGATAGCCAATCACACAAGAAAAGACGGAGGGCCAATCAGGAGCTTGGGGGCGGGTCTAAACTCCAGGGAAGCGGGATTCAGCTTGAGCTGCAGATTTCCACTAGGTCCTAGTGCTCGACTGGGCAGCAGGTCTGCAGGAGGATAACCAGACCTGCTGCAGAACCAAAGATAAAAGGTTAAAATAATGACAAAACATAATAATAACAGGGCAACAATATATCAGGCCATTAGATCAGCAGATTGAATTTAAACACAAAAGAAAGAAAATTATCAGCACTTTTAGTTGTTATAAATTCTTAAGATTTTACAGAAATTTTTGTCTCATTTTTCCATTGGGATATAAATTGTTTACATTTAAATAAACGGCATTTACCTAAATACAACTATACTAATAAAATTAAAACATCACCTCCAATATAGGTAACTATAGCAAATAAAGCTTCTCTCAGGGTAAAGTCAGGCTACAGCATCTACCATAGAAAATCAAACCAAAAGCTTTGGTCTACAGACCAATCATAGAAAAGCTTTCCAGACGTTACAGAGTCCAAATTACATTTTATCCTTAGAAATTCATTAGTAGATTAAAATGTATCAATAATTCAAACTGAGTTTCTTTCATTTTTGCAGGTATGAAAGGAATATAGTTTTTTTCTGCTTCTGTACAGAAATCTCTGAGGATAAATTCAGTATTTATTTGGTTGGAAGTGAAACAATTAGTTGAATAACTCCTTTAAAAATGTTCTGTTAAATTTCTAAAAAAAAAAAATCACAGTTTCTACAAAGAATTATTTAAGTTTCAGAAAAATAACCACAGCATTAAGAGGAAAAAGTCTGATCATATTTACTCTCTGTGAAATAAAGTTTTACTAAACTCCTGAAAACATAACAGGTCAATTTAAAGAGAAACAATCCATTCATTCATAATCATAGATTTTCTATTCTAGAATGCACCTATGGTTCCAGACAGGGGATGGGGAATAAAAATGAAATGGGTTGATTTATTTATTTCAGAATCAGATTAAGGAAGATGGATTCAATCTATTCTTTAAACACTAAATCAGCTAAATTTGATCAAACTTATTTGTTTTATTTTCTTTGATTTCGAAGTTCAAACCAAAACAACTCCGCCCGCTCCGGGACGGACCGGTGTGCGCCGGAAACCACTCCAAACCTACCCCAAAGCTAAATTTGAAAGGCGGCCTGACGTCGAGCTCTCCCATTGGCTAACAGTCCCAGACGTCACCATTTCAAGCAGCCGCCATGTTGGGAAGGCCCGCCCCTCCTTTCATTGCTGCTGGTCAGTCTGCTGCTCCTCCTCTCTCCTCCTTTGTCTCCTCCAGCCGCTCCACTAATGGCGGCTACTCCCACCGGCAGCAGGAGCGCGTGCCGCGGCGGCGCCACGCCGCTCAGCCCCACCAGGATCAGCAGGCTGCAGGAGAAGCAGCAGCTGCGGGACCTCAACGACCGCCTGGCGGTCTACATCGATAAGGTCCGGAGTTTGGAGAGTGAGAACCAGGTCCTCCACCTGCAGATCAGCGAGAAGGAGGAGACCAGGAGCCGGGAGCTGGGGGGGCTGAAAGCCCTGTATGAGGCGGAGCTGGCGGACGCCAGGAGGAGCCTGGATGACTCCTCCAAGGAGCGGGCCTGGCTGCAGATCGAGCTGGGGAAGGTCCAGTCCGACCATGAGGAGCTGCAGCAGAGGTAGGGGGGGGTCTGCATGTGGTCTGCAGCCTCTGGGCTTCAGTCTGGGAGGGAGGGGGGTCTGCATGTGGTCTGCAGCCTCTGGGCTTCAGTCTGGGAGGGAGGGGGGTCTGCATGTGGTCTACAGCCTCTGGGCTTCAGTCTGGGAGGGAGGGGGGTCTGCAGGTGGTCTGCAGCCTTGGGGCTCCAGAGCGTCCATCAGTGGCTGTACATAGTTAATGCGTCTGAATGGACTGAATAGACCGACCATAGACCAGCTGTAGACCTGCTTCACTCTATAAATAGTTTTCTATTATTTTCTTTGTATTGCTGTAATTTTACGGCGTTGGTTTCCTGTTCAGGAGACCAAAGACGTTCCAGACCGCCGGCAGTCGCTCATCTTTCAGACTAATAGTCAAATACTGTAATAGAAAGCAGGGAGACATTTCCTACATAACAGACTTGACTGTATTTTTACAGTCTATGGGAAATACTGTAGTACTTTATTCACTGAGTGCTGTATAGATGTGCAGTATATAGATGTGCAGCATATAGATGTGCAGCATATAGATGTGCAGCATATAGATGTGCAGCATATAGATGTGCAGCATATAGATTTATTAGCTGTGGATGATGGAAGCTACAGTCTACCAGATTGACTCTTTGCTCAGCCTCCCTGATTGATATTGATTGATGGGGTCCTTGGCTCTCCTCCTCCTCCGTTGCCCCTCCTCCTCCTCCTGCTCGTCCTCCTCCTGCTCCTCCTCCTGCTCCTCCTCCTGCTCCAGCGGAGCTCCAGCCCTTTAATGCTAGAGCTGTGCCGGTTGCCTGATGGCTCAGTGAGCAGAACTGAATGACTGCTCCTCTTCCTGCTCCTCCTCCTCCTCCTGCTCCTCCTCCTCCGTTGCTCCTCCTCCTCCTCCTCCTCCTGCTCCTCCTCCTGCTCCAGCGGAGCTCCGGCCCTTTAATGCTAGAGCTGTGCCGGTTGCCTGATGGCTCAGTGAGCAGAACTGAATGTCTGCTCCTCCTCCTCCGTTGCTCCTCTTCCTGCTCGTCCTCCTGCTCGTCCTCCTGCTCGTCCTCCTGCTCCTCCTCCTCCTGCTCGTCCTCCTCCTCCAGCGGAGCTCCGGCCCTTTAATGCTGGAGCTGTGCCGGTTGCCTCATGGCTCAGTGAGCAGAACTGAATGTCTGCTCCTCCTCCTCCGTTGCTCCTCTTCCTGCTCGTCCTCCTGCTCGTCCTCCTGCTCCTCCTCCTCCTGCTCGTCCTCCTGCTCCTCCTCCTCCTGCTCGTCCTCCTCCTCCAGCGGAGCTCCGGCCCTTTAATGCTAGAGCTGTGCCGGTTGCCTGATGGCTCAGTGAGCAGAACTGAATGTCTGCTCCTCATAAGCAGCAGATTGTTTCTGCTTTAAACTTGTTCCTGAAGCAGAGAATTGTGGGTATTGTAGGAAAGGAGGTGCAATGGCGGCGTGAATCAGGGTGATGCTGTAGTTCAGCAGGATGGGTTCAGGTGGAGCAGGTGGTGCTTTAAGGAGCTGCTGAGCGTCTCTAACATCAGATTCTAGGGCTGCAGTTAACCAGCATTCTACTGATCATTGATTGATTAATTATTTTGGCCAACGATGATAAAAGGTTCCTGGAAGAATATTTACAGAAAAAATGGGGTGAAATTAAAAGGTTTCCACTTGGGGAGGTGTGGTTAGAACAGACTGACAGGAGGAAGTGATTATTCTCTGGACAGCAGGAAGGTCGGCAGTCTGAGTCATGATCGGTCTGAGTGATGAACCAGGATGGGAGATTAAAGGCCTCAGGAAACGTCTGCAGGTGTTTAGAATTAATCTGTTGATCAGCACGCCCCGTCAGAGGGCGGCACGCCCCGTCAGAGGGCGGCACGCCCCGTCAGAGAGGCACGCCCCGTCAGATCGGCACGCCCCGTCAGATCGGCGCGCCCCGTCAGAGCGGCGCGCCCCGTCAGAGCGGCACGCCCCGTCAGAGCGGCACGCCCCGTCATGGCGTATGGCGAGCTGACCTTAACATGTTTTTTTGTACATGACTAAAGGGAAACACGGGCGTTTCTCTTTAGTATAAAACTAAAGGGATAAACGCTAATCTGCGTGTTGACTGCAGGTATGCTGGTCTGACAGACTCCTCACTATGTTCCAGGAGGTTTACCTTCTCCCAGCAGAAAGGAGGCGTGTCCTCTCTGACCGTCACTCTTCATCTCTATCATGTTTTTATAGTTTCACTTGTTTCATGGAGCCTCATAGAAAACCTGGTCAGGATCAGAGGATCAGGCTCCATGGGCCTCATAGATCTATGCTTCAGGGTTGCTAGGCAACCATAGTTGGGGAGGGGAGAGGGAAACCGATCCATCCGTCCATCTATGGGAGCAAGATTAGAACACGGATAGAAAGGGTTCAATCGCATGTCTGCCTCTGAGCAAGGCACCTTGACTGGAGCATGTGCTTCCACTGTCAGTGCAGCAGAGGGCGCACTAACAGCATCTATCAGTGATTCTGGATTCAAACTAATATTTCTATTTCCTGATAGTAAAGAATTCCAATAGCAACAAATGCATGGACTGGTTTCTCATCAGCAGCGTTCCACCTGCAGCGCCACTGACCAGCAGCAGGCGGCCATTTTTCAACCAGACCTGAGGTGAAGGGAAACAGCTTTGGGTCCTTCAGCTGACCGACCGCGCTGCAGCCTCACTCACATGTTGCTCTGCTGCTTTACCCTCCTGACCACAAGCATCCAAACCAGCTCCACACTCTGGAGAACTGACCCCCCCCGGGGACAGAACCCGGGACAGAACCCAGAAGAAGCAGCCGATGGACAGGACACTGCTCTGGGTTCCAGCTCGTCAGCTTCCTGGTTTCTGTTTGTTCTTCAGATCCTTTCACAGCAGAATCAAAAATCAACAAACTTTGTAAAAAAAACAGTTGTGATGATGATGATGATGATCAGAAAGGGGTGGAGCTTAGGGTCTGGTTCTGTTAGATCTTTAAACGGGCCGTTCTGGTTCCTCTCAGAGGGGAGGGGAGGTGATCCTCCCCTCAGGGCCTCATGGAGGAGGATCAGAACCGGCCCGCTCCTCATGGCTCCTGGTCTCACCGTGCTCCTGCTCTCCATCTGTCTCCTGCAGCTACGTGAAAAAGGAAACGGAGGCGGGCGCCGCCATGGCCAGACTGAAGGAGCTGGAGGCTCAGCTGAACAGCAGAGACGCCACGCTGACGACGGCGCTGTCTGAGAAGAGAGGCCTGGAGAGCAGCCTGACTGAGCTGCAGGAGCAGCTCCAGGAGGTACTGAAGAGAGGAGTCCTCCTCTCCTCCTCTGCCCACAGCACCATAACCTCCTCCCCGTTGTCCCCCCCCCCCAGATGGAGACGGCTCTAGCTCAGACCAAGAAGCAGCTGGCTGATGAGATGCTGACGCGCATCGACCTGGAGAACCGCTGCCAGAGTCTGACTGAGGAGATGGAGTTCAGGAGGAGCGTGCATGAGGAGGTGAGGCGGCTTTGGTTGGCGGGGGTGGAACCCCGCCGCCATCTTTAAACCTGGAGGGAGGGGCTGCAGAAACATCCGTCAGTCAGCGAAGGATGGCCAAAGTTTAGCATTTAGCAGCACCTTTCTGTCAGAGGGGGCGGGGCATATTCCTGGCTAACGTAGAAGCATTGGACCTAGATTCTCACATCTAGACGTCACAGGAGTCTTAGATCCGCATGGCCGCCATGGTTTGAACTAATCCTCTCCTTTTGCCCGATAGAGGAGCAGGTCAGTGAGAACTGTAAGCCTAGATGTTTGATACGTCGTTTGAAAGCAGCTTCTAGTTTCTGACATTAGAAATAAAAACAATGCGACTGAAACACGACCTAAACTGCAGCATTTAAACGTGACTCAATATCGGATAAGAAGATAAAGAGACTTTATTGATCTCAGTGGAGAAATTCACATCGACTCAATAGACAGACTAAGGAGGCAAAGCAGGAGGAGCTGCATGGAGGAGAACCTGACGTAGAAATAGAGCATCCAGATTTCTAGAATGGATCCAGAGGAAAGAGATTTAAGGTGACTTAAACACGTGGATTTAGTGTTGAACATTAAAGTGGTAAAAAAA
>NW_015151928.1:101432-102692 GCF_000732505.1 Cyprinodon variegatus | reverse complement strand
GTATTTCTATATAGATGGGTATTTCTATATAGATGGGTATTTCTATATAGATGGGTATTTCTATATAGATAGATATTTCTATATATAGCATCTCTACAACAGACTTCCCTTCCTCCCCCATCCTCTGGTGTGTCTGCATGATCAGTCAGTATCATGATGGTTTGATCTCCTTCGCGTTGGCACCGCTATCCGAGCCGCACGCCGTGACTGCGAAGTTAAGCTAGCTACGGTTACCTAGTGACCAGTATCAGCCCTGTGATGCTGCTGACTGAGCGGCGTGAGGCGCTGTGGGACGGGCGCCGTGCGGGACGGGCGCCGTGCGGGACGGATGGAGAAACCATTAGAAATGAATTCTAAACTATTGCGTTTCTTAACGTCCATTCTTCCGCAGCTTGTAAGTTTGTTCTTGTTGATGAAGATCATTTTATATTCTCGTCATATTTTTATTTTCTGAAGAATAAAATTGGTGCGTCATCGTCTCGTCATCGTCTCAGGAAAAAGCTGCAGACTGACGGTTTAATGGCGGTCTGTGTGTGGGTTCCATTCCAGCTTCCCTGTGAGTCATGCTGACGTGCTCCTGGGCCAGGCAGCGGGGTGGGTGTGGGTGTGTTTCCCAGGTGCAGACCGTGCTGCTCAGCCAGGAGGCGGCGGCTCTGTAACCATGGAGACCGAGCTCAGCATCAGGACCTTCTGCTGTGATGTGCAGGAGGTGAAGGAGGCGCGGCATCGCTACGAGAGCCGCCTGGTGGAGGTGGACTCTGGGAGGAAGGAGGAGTACGAATGTAAACTGAGCCAGGCGCTGGCGGACATGAGGGCCCAGAACCAGGAGCAGATCCACATCTACAAGGACAACATGGAGAGCACCTACAGGGCCAAGGTGGGTGAAGACCACTGGGATTATGCTGGGAGTACTGGTCTGAGTTTGATCATCGCTTTGGTTTCTGATAATGAATCAAAGTAAATAAATGAAGTCTGGTTATAAACCTGATCTAACAGGAGTTAGTGTTTGATCAAAGCTACGTTTCCTAAATGTCTGTTTCTCCTTAAACTCTGAAATGAATCTAAGCCAGAGGTCTTCAACAGGGGGTCTGTGACCCCTAGGGGGTCCACAGAGGTACTTCATGGGGGTCACCAAAGTTTTGGTTGATTACGCTTTTTTTTATATATATATATATATATATTCCCTCCTGCAATTTTTTCCACTATTTAAAATGTCTTTAAATCGACATGAACATGAATCCAACAGACTGCAGTAAACAG
>NW_015151928.1:97896-101058 GCF_000732505.1 Cyprinodon variegatus | reverse complement strand
GCTATAGAAATAAACTGAATAGAATTGAACAGGACAGATCTAAGATCATAGATCTAAAAGAACAGATCTAAGATGACAGATCTCAGCCAGTGTCAGTGGTGGTGGTCAGCAGGTGGGGCAGCGGTTCTGCTGAACCAACAGGACCTTTTCAGTGGCAGGCATGGAGGCTCCCCGCAGCGCGCGCTGGTACCGATCCAAACTGGACTGGGAGGAAAAACCAGCCGCGCCTGTCAGGGCTCCTGACTCACACTGCGCATGCGCGACGAGTCGGCGACAGTAAAGAGTTTTAGAATAAAGTTTGGTTTTAGATCAACCTGATGATGATGATGATGGAGGTGAGGAAGGGGCCCTACCTGAGCCGATGAGCAGAGTTCGGGCCCCGCAGCAGTCGAAGCAGTGCAGCAGAGACTTCTTGGACCTGATGTTGATGTTGAGGAAAGCCACCGAGCATCCGAGCTTAGCCAAGCCGAACCAGGCGCTCACAAAGTCCGCTTCGTTGCTCATGAACAGCGCCACGCAGGAGCCCCTCTGGGGGCCCCGCTGCTGCTGCAGGAACGCGTTGGCCAGCCTGTTGCTGCGCAGGTCCACGTCCCGGTAGCTGTGGACCGAGCCTTCACAGATGATGAACGGCTTATCGGGGATCCGCTGCGCCTGATCCACGAACCGGTCCAGAACCGTCTGGACCCGGGCCGTCAGCTTGAAGAGCTCCAGCCTCGCGCCGTACCGGATCACCTTAGAGAGGAAGAGCAGATCCTTCCAGAAGAACGGGAAGCAGAACCTCTGGAGAACATGAGCGACCAGGAGGCCTGCTGCCAGGGACCAGAACCAGGACCAGGACCAGAACCAGAACCGGGACCAGTCCATGTCTGCGGCTGACTGCCGCCACCCGTCACTGTCCGTTTCATAAACACGCTCCCTGGGTGACGTAAGGAGCCGTCAGGTGAGGCAGTACTGGGCCGGAAATGAGTCAGGGTCCGTTCAGAATAAGCTGGTCTTTGCTGATGAAGGAACCTGATGAACAGATCCTGTGGTTCCTCAGAATGTGGACCAACCTGCTCGGCTTCATGGCTGCCCTGCAGTCAAACTGCAACAAAGTCAAATGTTTTACCAACTTCCTGTTTGTCAGGAAGTGGTGAACGTCTCGCTTCCTCTTTAGGTTGAAGAGTTGAAGTTCGGTCGACTGAAACTGTGTTTTCTTTCTCCAGCTGGAGGACCTGCAGCGTTTATCGGAGATGAACGGAGCGTCGGGCGATGCGGCGCGGGAGGAGCTCAGAGAGGCCGGCCTGAGGATGGAGAGCCTGAGCGCCCAGCTGGCGGCGCTGCAGAAGGAGGTCTGAACGTCTCTCCTTTCCTTAGACCGGACCGCTGCCGGGTCAGTGACCGGTCCAGCTGCTCTCCTCAGATCAACCAGAACCAGAGGATCTCCTCCTGGTTCTGGTTCTGATCTCAACCTCACAGCTTTGAAGGCTCCTCAGTGAGGAAGCAGCTGGAGGCCCGGGACCCGCTGGAGGCCCGGTCCAATGGGTTAGTCCTCTGGACTGGTCCAGATGGAGTTCTGCGGTCGGTCGGTCCTCTGGAAGCCGGTTCCGGATCAGGAACGTGGTTTTCAGTCGGGCCGGATCCCTGATGCCTCTTATCGGAGCTCCGACCTGTTCTTCTTCTTCTTCTTCTACTCCTCAAAGCGCTGACCTTCCTTCCTTCCTTCCTTCCTTCCTTCCTGTGTCCTCAGACGCGCGGCTGGAGGGAGCGCATAGCGGAGCTGGAGGCGGCTTTAGCTCAGGAGAAGGACAACAGCCGGCGGCAGCTAGCAGAGAAGGACCGGCAGGTGGCGGAGATCCAGTCCAAGATGCAGCAGCAGCTGAACGAGTACGAGCAGCTGCTGGACGTCAAGCTGGCGCTGGACATGGAGATCAACGCCTACCGCAAGCTGCTGGAGGGAGAAGAAGAAAGGTGGAGGAGGAGCGGCCTCAGGAGCCGGCAGGTCCCACGCCGCCGCCGCCTCTAAAGCCGTGTCTCTGTGCTCCAGGCTAAAGCTGTCTCCCAGCCCTGCGTCCCGGGTCACCGTGTCCAGAGCCTCGTCCAGCAGCCGCAGCGTTCAGACGGCGCGGGGGAAGAGGAAGCGCATGGAGGTGGAGGAGCAGGAGGCCAGCAGCTCCGTGTCCGTCTCTCACTCCGCTTCGGCCACCGGACCCGTCTGCATCGACGAGGTCGACACCGACGGGAAGTTCGTGCGTCTCCATAACAGCGGCGATGAGGTGAGCTCCGTGAACGCTGCTCTGGTTCTGGTCCGGACTCGCTGGTACCACAGTCAGGTTCTCTGTTCTCCAGGACCAGGCCATGGTGGGCTACGAGATGGTGAAGAAGGTGGGAAACCTGAGCGCCACCTACAGGTTCACCCCCAAATACGTCCTGAAGGCCGGCCACAAGGTGACGGTAAGGGCGCCGCCGCCGCCGCCGCTCCGTCTGCAGACCCAGAGCAGGACTTAGGCGGCTTTCTGTGTGCAGATCTGGGCGTCGGATGCAGGAGTGAGCTCCAGGCCTCCCACAGACCTGCTGTGGAAAAACCAGACCTCCTGGGGGTCTGGAGAAGATGTCAGCGTGCTGCTGATCAGCCCCCAGGGAGAGGTGACGCTCTCTGATTGGCTGTTCGCTCGGCTTCCATGAATTCAGGATTTAAAATGACTTTTTGTTTTAACAGGAAGTGGCAAAGAGAACCACCAGATACCAGATCGCAGAGGAAGATCAGGATGAGGATGACTATGGAGTGGAGGCCGTGGAGAAGGACGTCCAGCAGCAGGTCAGGATTCACTTTGGTTGGAAGATCTTTGGGTCCCACCTGTTCCCAAAGTTTGAACTCAAACGTTTGTCTGACGTAGAAATGAATGTTTAGCAGGGAGAACCAGTAACGCACATCTAGAAATGATCTATAAACGGGAAGGTCAAAGGTCAGTCTGAAGACGGCAGCCTGACACCAACATGACCTCCACTGGTCAGATCACTGAGCTACACCCACCGCTCCTCACTGGGGCGGAGACTCATCCCACATGGAGGATCCCCCATCCGTTCCCCCGGGCCTCTGCCCGGTCCGTTCCCCCCGACCTCTGCCCGGTCCATTCCCCCCGACCTCTGCCCGGTCCGTTCCCCCCGACCTCTGCCCGGTCC
>NW_015151928.1:93143-97182 GCF_000732505.1 Cyprinodon variegatus | reverse complement strand
ATTTTTTGTCCGATTCATCGATTAATCGAAAAAATAATCATCAATTTTTAAAATAACCGTTAGTTGCAGCCCTAGTTCAATCCTAGACCAGAACCAGAACCGTCTGAGCTGAGCTCAGGTTCAGCAGTGAAACATCTTTTCTCTTCTGTTCACCAACATCATCCAAAGCTGTAGACACTGGCGCCCGGCGGTGCGTTCAGGAAAGTTGGTTTTTACGGTTTTCTGTGTGCTTCTCCACAGGCCGCCGCCCAGACGGGCTGCTCCATCATGTGACCTGGCCAGCCGCCGCCGCTAAGCCCCGCCCCTCTGCTGCCAGCCTTCAGAGTGATATTTTTCTAGATTTTGTAGTTTCAGCTGAATGTTTTTGGAGTTTTTCTGTTTTTTTTTGAGAACCAAATGAAGTAGGATGTTGGGAGTCTTCAGACCAAGTAGCCGAGCTGATGATGAGAAGGATGTCGTCTTTTTTAAGCCCGTTATTTTTAAGCTTTCTGTGATTGTAGGGTTTTAAAGAGGACCGTTTTTTATTGCCTCCATCACTATAGTGAGCCCAGTGATGGAGGCTGAAGGATCAAGACACTAAGTGATTTCTGCTTTATTCACCATGTCTGCAGTGTTGATTGTATTCATTTCTAATACTTTTTGTTTCCATTATGATGCATGCTTTCTATAACCAGAGTTCAGTTAAAGCTTTTTCTGTTCTTGCTAATAAATGGCGCTCTGCAGCGAACCGTTTGCCTCCATAATCTGAACTTCTTTCCTTTCTTTGCTCCACTGACTTTATTTTAGCTTCTGGATATTTTAACTTTTGTGTGACTGCATGCTCCCATCTGTCCTCATTGTCAATAAAACGATCAAATAAAAGGAAATATTGCCTCAGTTTCTCTTTTTAACGATGTTTAAATGGAGAATAACCATGAAAACCGTCATTTAGGAAGAACATTAAAACATTTACTGTATAAAAATATATCATTTAATTCATAATACTTCTGATACTTCAAACAGTCATGCTTTTCAGGAGGGAGGTTTTAATCGGTTTTATTATCTTCAGTTTGTCCAGGACGGCTGAGGGGAGGGGCGTCTTTACTTTATGGAAATGATGGCATATTGAATGAAATTAAGTAGGTTTTGGCCTAATTTAGTTTAAAATGAAACCAAAGAGAACCTTTATTGACATCCTGTCACAGAACAGTTCCTGTTAATGAAACTAAAGTTCTTTCGAAGCCACTTGGTAAAGTTTGAACGTCAGCAGACCTGATTTGAAGAAGAACCAGGAACCAACCTGCTGCTTCCTCCTTTCACCAAGATTAGCCTCTAAATGTTCAATTCAACCAGTTTTCTTTTTGTTCATTTTTATAAACTTTATAGCAAAAAGAAAAGGATTCATTTGAAGTTCCTGAAAGAATTGAGCAAACTGCAGTGACTAAAGGTGTCCAGAGGGGGGCGATGGAGATCCGGGGGCCACAGGTCTGCCTCCAGCTGATAACAGTCTGTTTGCCTGCATGAGCAGATAAAGTTTAATCTGCATTAATTATGAAGGAGCGTTATTATTCAGATGAGTAAACATCTGGTTCATTAAAGCAGCAAAGTTTCTGAATCAGAGAAATTCTTAGTTTGATTCATTGTTTCTGTTTGATGGAGGATTTTCCACTGCAGGTTTCAGAAGTTTTATTTTCAGCACATTGAGATTCTACTGAAGATTCATTGAGAATCTTTCATTTATTCACAAACTGAAGCATCTTTTCTCCTGAGCTGGAAAAAACATTTTAACTCTTGGCTGCTGCTGGTCATCTCCATAAAGTTCATTAGCACAGAGATACATGACATAGATGAGACAGTGGTCTGCTTTATGGCACGGCTGCTATGGTTACCTGTCACTATGACGACAGAAGCAGAGTTCATAGTGTTAAAATGAGGAAGTTATGTCCTAAAAAGCCATGCGCCTCAGGGGCTCCTCACGGTCCTTTTCCTGGGAGCAAGTTATTTACTGCTCTTACCTCAAACTGGGTAAAACATATAAAACAGGAGTAAAAAATAACAGAGTTTATTCCAGATCAGGTCGTTACAGGACAGAGAAAATGCTTGGAGTTTGCACAGCTGTGGGCTCAAAAATCCCGTCCGCAAGCGTCCGGCAAAGATTGAGCCTCGAACAAGGTCATCTTCTCCTTCTTATACCTTATGAGTCTATGTGTTGCATCATGTGGATGCTTAGCTGTCTGTATCAGAAACTGTCTCAGGGTCACAGATACAGCAGCTCTCCTATCAGACCGGCTCCTAGATGTTCCCATATCCTGTGTATTCCTAAAGACATGAAGGCTGTCCTGATTAGATGACCTCCGTACACACAGTGACATCCACCATGTGAAGGAAGGCCTTCTGCTCTGTCTGAACTGGCTAACAGAGTAACAATGCACATGATGTATAAATAATAAACCTAACATTAGATTGAACCATTTGCCAAAGAAAGATGGATGCTCTGATGATGGTTATAGAAATATAAAACAACTTTAATGATGTTTGCTTCATTCTGCTGTGAAGCTGCAGCTTTCTGCTCCTGGTTCCTCATTTGCTTTCTGAGACATTTTTACAGCAAATTAAAAAGCCTTTCTGAGCCAAACCCCGCCCATCAGAACCAACCAATCACAGCCCTCTGTAGTGAGGAAGCAGCCAATGAGGAAACAGTCGCTGCTCTATGTGAATGGGTTTGTGTAACGGGGGCGGGGCGTAGTGAGAAAGCCCCTCCCAATCAACAACAAGCGTCACATGACTTCACTTCCTGAGTGGGTCAAGCCCACGGTCTGAGTGGCTCTAAAGGAAACCGAAGCGCGTCCCTTCAAAATAAAACTGATGGAATATAAACAGGATCAGAACCTTCTAGTAGAACTTTGAAGCAGAACCTTCCAGCAGATGGACCTGCTGCAGGAGGAACTGGGTCATGGTCTCACTGGTTTGTCTGCTTCTCCTCTGGCTGAGGGGTAGAAGGTTCTGGTTCTGAGGAGTCCGGCGCCAGGGGAACTTTATTCTGAAAGGACTCTGACTCATTTCCGGTCCAGTACTGCCTCACCTGACGGCTCCTTACGTCACCCAGGGAGCGTGTTTATGAAACGGACAGTGACGGGTGGCGGCAGTCAGCCGCAGACATGGACTGGTCCCGGTTCTGGTTCTGGTCCTGGTCCTGGTTCTGGTCCCTGGCAGCAGGCCTCCTGGTCGCTCATGTTCTCCAGAGGTTCTGCTTCCCGTTCTTCTGGAAGGATCTGCTCTTCCTCTCTAAGGTGATCCGGTACGGCGCGAGGCTGGAGCTCTTCAAGCTGACGGCCCGGGTCCAGACGGTTCTGGACCGGTTCGTGGATCAGGCGCAGCGGATCCCCGATAAGCCGTTCATCATCTGTGAAGGCTCGGTCCACAGCTACCGGGACGTGGACCTGCGCAGCAACAGGCTGGCCAACGCGTTCCTGCAGCAGCAGCGGGGCCCCCAGAGGGGCTCCTGCGTGGCGCTGTTCATGAGCAACGAAGCGGACTTTGTGAGCGCCTGGTTCGGCTTGGCTAAGCTCGGATGCTCGGTGGCTTTCCTCAACATCAACATCAGGTCCAAGAAGTCTCTGCTGCACTGCTTCGACTGCTGCGGGGCCCGAACTCTGCTCATCGGCTCAGGTAGGGCCCCTTCCTCACCTCCATCATCATCATCATCAGGTTGATCTAAAACCAAACTTTATTCTAAAACTCTTTACTGTCGCCGACTCGTCGCGCATGCGCAGTGTGAGTCAGGAGCCCTGACAGGCGCGGCTGGTTTTTCCTCCCAGTCCAGTTTGGATCGGTACCAGCGCGCGCTGCGGGGAGCCTCCATGCCTGCCACTGAAAAGGTCCTGTTGGTTCAGCAGAACCGCTGCCCCACCTGCTGACCACCACCACTGACACTGGCTGAGATCTGTCATCTTAGATCTGTTCTTTTAGATCTATGATCTTAGATCTGTCCTGTTCAATTCTATTCAGTTTATTTCTATAGCACCAATTCACATCCTGTCATCTCAGGTCACTTTCCAGT
>NW_015151928.1:88441-90790 GCF_000732505.1 Cyprinodon variegatus | reverse complement strand
GATTTTATTTCTGATACTAAAATCAATTTAAAACAGATTGCTCAACAAAAAAATCATGAAAAGAAAAACAAAGAATATTTCATTTAGGGCCAAATTTTAGTTTTTAAATATTGTATTTTTCTAATCTTATTATTTTTTTTTATAGATTGAAATGAAAAAGTCCTTATTTTCCTTCAGTTTTAAAGTCTCTCTGCCTAAATGGAGATGATGACCAGGCAGGAAAGTCATCCTGAATCGGTCTTTATTCTGATTGTTTTCAGTCTTTTCCGCACAGAGAAGGACGCTGTGGTGAGCGGCGGTGCAGTGAGCACCGTCGGAGGAACTTTGTCCCCAGGAACAGTCTGTAGCAGATCCTTCTGGGCCAAAAAGCTGTCCAGCAGATTAGCATCCATCCATTCCTCGCTGTCTGCACAGTCTGAACCTATTAGCTCCGGCGTTGGTCTTCTGTTTCTAATCACTTCCTCTTTGGAATGAAAGTCCGGCTTTTATAACTTTTTAACCTCTTAATTTGGGAAATTCTCGCCTATTGGATACACAATTAGAAAAGCAAATAACTGAGGAACTGTAAGTCCAGTTTCTGTATAAATACATGAAAGTTGTGTGAGTAAAACTCCCCAGCTGCATCAGTTCAAACAGGACTCAAAGTTTGTTGTTTTTATTCTCGAACATAAAAGGTCTTTTTTGATCAGCAGTAATAAAGACCTGCCTGCTTGCTGTGGCTGCTTTGTTTACATTCTGACATGCTGCTATATCTGTGTTAATCGTGCTTTGGTGCTCGCTGTGTCCATCAAATGAACTAGGTGGTTGGATTGTAGAGAATCTAATCTTTCTAACGTCTAACATCTATATTGGTAAACATTTTACCAGCCTAATTTTCATGCATTCTAAGTTATTATTTGTAAACACTTTAAAACGGGTTTTGAGAAGTTAAATTGGTAACATAATCGTCTTCCATTTTGGACTGAGTAAAACACGGTTCACTGCACGTCCCTGGACTACGGGTCCTCAGCGGTACCAGCCACGTACCATGTCCCGGCAGCCTGACCCAGTCTGGTCTGGACTGAAAGCATTTAGCTCCTTGTTCTGGGAGGTCAGTTGGTTCTTCCACAGTTTATTAGTCACCAGAACCAACTGGTATTCAATTATTTCAGTCCAAACCAGCCGTGGTTCCGGTCGGGTCCAGCCGTGGTTCCGGTCGGGACCAGCCGTTGTTCAAGTCGGGACCAGCCGTGGTTCCGTTCGGGACCAGCCGTGGTTCCGTTCGGGACCAGCCGTGGTTCCGGTCGGGACCAGCCGTGGTTCCGTTCGGGACCAGCCGTGGTTCCGGTCGGGACCAGCCGTGGTTCCGGTCGGGACCAGCCGTGGTTCCGGTCGGGACCAGCCGTCGTTCCGGTCGGGTCCAGCCGTCGTTCCGGTCTGGGCCAGCCGTGGTTCCGGTCGGGGCCAGCCGTGGTTCCGGTCGGGGCCAGCCGTCGTTCCGGTCGGGACCAGCCGTGGTTCCAGTTAGATCCCATATCTCTGGGTTAAGGGCTGACATTAAGCTTTAAAAACGGTTGTTTTTTTGATCCGATTGGATCACTGGTATTAGAACTATTTCTTAAGCCAGAACCTGAAGTTCTTCAACATGTCGGAAGGATCCAGGGAATCCGATTCCACGCCATCAGGATCCAGATGGGGTTCCCTCATGAAGTCTTGGTTCTGACTCAGACGCCATGTTTGGTTCAAACTTCCCCTCAGTTTGTGACACAGATGTTGGATCTGAGCTGAACCAAGAGGCGAGGGGTCACCAAGCTCCTACATGATGATGATGAACCTTCATGGTCGCCTGAAGTTCCTCCGCTCTGCTCCCTGTGTTGCAGATTTACTAGAATGTCTGGACGGGGTCCTGCCAAGCCTTCTGGAGAACAACATCCAGGTGTGGACCATGAGGAGCCACTGTGAGCATCCACAGGTGCACACTCTGCCGGACAGGATAGCGGCGGCGTCCGATGAGCCGGTACCGGCCGACCTGCGCGCCGCCAGCTCCCTGAAAACCCCCACCCTCTACATCTTCACCTCTGGAACCACCGGTGAGTCTGAAACCAGGAACCCCAGGAAAGATGGCCGTTTGTTGAGTTGATGATAAACGATCCATAGTGACCCGCTGGTTCCTCTGAGGAAGACGCCTCGTCCAAAGGTCCTCATTATGCTGAAGGAGAAGAACCGCTGGTCCTCCTGATGCCAAGAGTCACACTGACTGACTAGGTCTCCTCTGTCCATAATGTCCTGAAACGTCTCCTCTGTCCATAATGTCCTCAAACGTCTCCTCTGTCCATAATGTCCTGAAACGTCTCCTCTGTCCATAATGTC
>NW_015151928.1:87397-88151 GCF_000732505.1 Cyprinodon variegatus | reverse complement strand
GTCTCCTCAGGGCTCCCAAAGGCTGCGGTCATCACTCACCTGCAGAGCCTGAAGGCAGCTGGGGGCTTCTGGGCCTTCGGAGCGACTGAGAGGGACGTGATCTACATCCCGCTGCCGCTCTACCACAGCGCCGCGTCGCTCATCGGGATCGGAGGAACCATAGAGCTCGGTAGGTTTACTCCACAGAACCCACGCTATGTTACCATGGCAACACGATCAGACGATGAGGAAACTCTGTGAAACAGAAAACTCAGTTACCCTGATTTCAGGTTTAGAAAACTTAGTTTTCATTAAAAGAATTCCTGCTCTGGTTCTGTGCCACAGTTTGGTTTAAGAAAAATACAGAGTGGTTCATCTCATCGTGCTCACCGCCGCCCTCATCGTCCTCACCGCCGTCCCTCATCGTCCCTCACCTGCTGACTCCATGGTCTCTGCATGGTGCTGCTGCCATATTGCTGCGTAGCTGCGACTATACCAGATCCGTTCTCACAGCAGCTCTGATCAGAGCCGTTTGTTTCTGTGATTTTTCTGTTGGATCAGACACTAAATCCTGTCCTGCGTGTTCAGGCCATTACTGCTGACATGACGCTTCCCTTAGTGGCTGAAAGCCTAAACTTTAGTGTCCTCTGACCACAGGAGGCGCCAATATTTCAGCCTCTTTACAGAAACTTTCCTTCTTCTACTTCTAAGCTCAGCTGAGCCTCTGCAGCTGTTTCAGGGTCACCTTTGGTCTCTGTGCCGCCACCCAAATTAA
>NW_015151928.1:84034-85053 GCF_000732505.1 Cyprinodon variegatus | reverse complement strand
TCTCTACCTTAAAAATTGTATATATTTTTTTATATTTTTTATTTAAAAAGTCAATATATAACACAGATCCATTGGAAACCTTGTTTTATTTCAGTGTTAAATTCTGTTTAAAGTAACAGATTCTAATTAAAAATGTCTCCTTTACTGGTTGATGATTTTCTTTATTTGGACCCTGATGAGTTTTAATTGGTGACTCCTGGGCTAGAAGAACGTCAAAGACTCAGGACTCCTGGTTTGGCATCATGGCAGCAGCCTGAGTCAGAACAACAAGTTGATGCAACAAATAACTCAGTGGAGCCCAACGCTGCGATAAAAAGAAAGGAGCTGCAAAGATTAGTGTTTAAAGGCCTCATATTCAGCAGCAGAAAATGTTATCAATGAGGCCCAGCAGCAGGTTTTTGCTTTACGGTAAAACAGGACACACAGGATGGGAGACTGCAGACAAAGCCTCCTGATTAATCGGCCAACTATGTGACCCTCTGCTGGTTCACTTCAGGAGGCCGTTTAATGGGAGGCGTGTGAGAACAAAGTGGACTCGTAGAACTAGTAGAGAGTCCTCCTCATCAGGAGGAGGTCCGCAGAGAGGAGTTAATGGAGCTGTAATGGTTGCAGGCTGGCAGACCCAGATCCCAGGACAATGTCCACGGACTTTGAACCCACTTTTTCTGGACACCAGGAGGTCCAGATGAAGCTAGCTTAGCAGCTCAGGGGGGGAATCAGTGACCCTGGATTACAGTGACCAGACCTCCCTGATTTTACTGTTGAATGTAGACAGTTATTACGGTAGAAAGGGCGCGTTAGCATGCTGCGCGCAGAAACAGCTATTAGCTAGCAGGATAGCTACCAGGTTAGCAGCTGTTACCTAGCTGGTTAGCAGCTGTTAGCTAGCAGGATAGCTACCAGGTTAGCAGCTGTTAGCTAGCTGGTAAGCAGCTGTTAGGTAGCAGGATAGCTACCAGGTTAGCAGCTGTTAGCTAGCTGGTTAGCAGCTGTTAGCTAGCAGGTTAGCTACCAGGTTA
>NW_015151928.1:79443-82359 GCF_000732505.1 Cyprinodon variegatus | reverse complement strand
ATGCAGGTGAAGGGTCTTGCCCAAGGACACTGAAAGTCAGAGTCGGGGCTTGAACCGTCAATCCTTTGATTTCAGGGCAAACTCCAACATCCAACGCCGCTGTCGCCATACGATACCAGATGGTTTCCTCAGAAAGTAAGACTACATTTCCTGGGATAGCTACAGCATCCCCTAGCGCCCATCAGGAGCAGCCGCTGACCCTCGCTAACCTTCGTTGACACTCGCTAACCTTCACAACCATACAGAAGCAACCAAACAACATGATCACCATGTTCCAGAAAACCGCTAAGCTAGTCCAGCTAAACCAGAGGGAAGGAGGTCAGAAACAACAGCTGGCTGTTTACATGAAGAGAGCTGAGGATGGACAGTGATGCTTCCTAATCAGAGAAAAGGTTCATATTTCACTGTTTTTGGCCAAAGCTGCTAATTTAGTGATAATGAAGTTTATCAGCCTGCGGCCCGATGTCCACAGTCCAAGATGGCGGGAAAGACTCTGACTGTTCCTCAGCCTGAGGTCATCCAGCTCCGGCCTCCCGTTATCGGCCATTTTGCTGCAGTTTGGGGATCTGTGGATCAGATCTGAGTTTTATTCCTGTTTTCTCCTGGAAGGTCATAGATCCCTGAGTGGGACCCAGAAGCCGTGAGTCAGCCGCCTCCTCGTTCCACTGTCTAACCGCCATGACGCCGTTATCATAGTTTATAGAAAAACAAGCAGCCGATGCCATGGAGGTCCATTCCAGTCGGTTCCATTCAGTCTGGGTTCATCGACCCCTCACCTCCTTTCTATGGAAGGGTATCAGTGGATACTTAAGCACAGCGGTTCCAGATACTGGTGAGCGTCACAGGTTCACCGTGCGTCCACCATTGAACCTGCTGTACAAACTGTCCAGACAAACAGAGCCGAGGCCAGTGTCCTGACTGCTGCAGTCGTTAAACTCTAATAAACGTGCTACACCTGGAACATGTTGGCTAATCGGGTCCAACTGAGGGGTCACCAGAGGTCAGAGATCCAGATATGGGACAGCTAGGACGCTAATGAGAGGCAATGATGGACGGACATGGCGTTCCTCCTCATCCAGATAGAAACCGTTTCACCACCGTTGTAGTTTTTATCCTATTAAAATCCTTCATCTGTCCTTTTTTTAACGCATCGTCTGCAGCCTGGTCGCCACGCGCAGACCTGATGCAGCTCTGAGGCCATCTGGACGCTCTCTGTGTGTCCCTGTCGGAATCTGCCTGCATGTTGGAGAATCACTCAGGATGTTTAGAGCAAACAGACGCATCAGATCCAGGTTTGATTGATCCAAAAGGATTGACCAGATAAACCAACGGGTCAGTGAGGACGTGCTAAATCCTGTTAGCTTCTAGTTACTACTTCAGGGTTCAGTCAACAAACTGATGAAAGCAGAAGCACTTTGGAGGGAGTGGATGGAGGTGGATTCTCCAGCTCATGGGCCACCGTCCTGGCGCCGTAAAGGGAACGCTGCTCGCTCAGTGATTCAGCATCAGGATGCATTGATGGAACACCCTGATGAGCGTCCCCTGATGAGCGTCCCCTGATGAGCGTCCCCTGTCCCTGCGCCACACAGTGGATCAAACATGGTTAACATACTTTAGTATCGTAACCAGTATAAAAAGGTCGGTAAAACTGAGCGAAGGATAAACAGGAACAGCAGAATGAAAGAGTGAAAATGGTGCGTTTATGTTCCAGAACCAGACTTTATGATTAGAAAGAGGCGAATGTTAACAGCTAACAGGTGATCAGATAAAGCAGCAGAACTGAATGATTGATTGTAACGTTTGATGACCTGAGGGTTAACCTGAGGTTCACCAGTCCTGGTGCACAGCGTGGATCACACCTGCTCCTCTTCAGGGTCAGTTTGTTTGTTTCTCTCTTTTATTCCATAGTTGGTGTGATTGAAATGAGAAGTAAAGGTTGATGGTGAAAGCTGGAACAGCCGAGGTCGCTCCAGAGCAGGAAAACATGTTTGTCCAGTGATGCAGAATCCACTGATGTTTGGTTGGACTTTGGTCTTTAATGCATTTTTCTGATGGAATGAGTTTTCCATTGTGGTGTTTATGCTGTGCAGACATGTAGGGTGGTCTATAGAGGAGCAGTGGTCTATAGAGGAGCAGTGGTCTATAGAGGAGCAGTGGTCTATAGAGGAGCAGTGGTCTATAGAGGAGCAGTGGTCTATAGAGGAGCAGTGAGGGAAAGCTCTGGGCTGCTACTGTAGCTACATGATGCCACCGTCTGCTTGTCTCCACAGGAGCCACCTGCGTCCTGAAGAAAAAGTTCTCAGCCTCCCAGTTCTGGACTGACTGCAGGAAATATGAAGTCACTATATTCCAGTACATTGGTGAACTCTGCAGGTACCTGTGCAACCAGCCAAAGGTAACTTCCCCTTCTGTTCTTTACCTGGAATAAGGCCAGACGTGCTTTAGGTGAAACGATAGATCACGCTGGGACGCCCCCCCCCCGGCGTCTCTTCATCAATCAAACAGCACATCAGTTGTAGTCGGAGCAGCAGAGCAGCTTTCCTCCATCTTCCTCTTCAGTCCTCGCTGCGTTTGAATCACTGAATAACCTGCTTTCCAATAGTGGCAGAGGGACAGGGAGCGTCTTTGTGTCAGAGTGTGCGTCCTCCCATCGTGGACACAAAGACCTCCATGGACACTCGGTGTGTGCCTGGCTGCTTCTCTGGATGCTGCACTCAAAGTGCTCTTTGTTCTCATGCCTTTGTGTTTGTCTGTCTGTGTGGGTGGAAGGCCGTCCACAACAGCCTCTGCACTGAAACTGCATGTGAGCCTGATGAGGTTCTTCTACTAGCAGCAATTCAAGAAATATCAACATTTTTAACCCACCCACTACTGACCCTCACTACTGACCCTCACTACTGACCCTCACTACTGACC
>NW_015151928.1:73377-77635 GCF_000732505.1 Cyprinodon variegatus | reverse complement strand
ATGGGATATTGCTTCCCTGTGGATGAAACAACCAACCAACCATCTACACTATTGGTAATCCTTTTGGGGAAAGCCTGGTCTGATTGGGAGAGACGGCATCCATCCCACTCTGGATGGTGCAGCTCTTCTTTCTAGGAATCTGGCCTCATTTATTAGTCCTCCAAAACCCTGAACCCCCAGGGTGCAGACCAGGAAGCAGTCCTAGTTTAACAGACCTCTCTGCAGCTTCTCTACTGTTACCCACTCTTTACTCCATCCAGACAGTGTCTTGCCCACGACCAAAATCTAATAAATTAAAAAAGGAGTTGATCATCATAATATAATTCAAGTTAGAATAACCGCGGTGGCGGTGTCCACCACCCGCCTCTGGGATTAACGCTGTGATGAGCAGCGCAGACCAAAGGCCACATCGCTAACGGAGGCAGAGAACATGGTCAGCCTCCCCTGAATCTGAGAGAAGCTCTGGGCTCAGCTCAGATCAGGGGGGTCAGACTGGTTCCAGAAAGGGCCGCTGCTGGTTTTCTTTCCACCCGAGCAGTAGAACCAGACTCTGTTCATCCCATCAGGTCATCAGGTTAAGACTAGACTCACCTTGATGGGATGAATGGAGTCTGGTTCTACTGCTTGGATGGAAGGAAAACCAGCAGCGGCCCTTTCTGGAACCAGTTTGACACCTGTGGCTTAGATCATAGATGATAATGGGGCCTGATTTTCAGTGTTTAGTCCTGTTTCTCTCCTATAGCTATGGACGCAGCTTGCAGCTGGTCTCATTAACTGTTTCTTTCCCAGACAGAGCCGCCTGTGGAGCTGGTTTACTGTTAGTTTTTACGTAGAAAGTGTTTCTAGATATTGATTAAATCAGAATAATCAGAATAAAGTGAACCGGATCCTTCAGGACCACAGAACCGAACATGGAGCAGTGATGTAAACCTTCTGCTCCCATAGCTTCAGTTTAGCAAATGGGAACAGAACTTCTGGCTGCTGTTCTGATCCACTCTCCATGTGACCTTTGCCCTTTTTGTTAGAAGTAGGGATTAGTTGTCATCCCAATCCCAACAGGATTATTACAGATTATTATATCATTCTTTAACTTCTATTCAGTGATTTTCCTCCTCACCAAATGATCATTTCCTGGTCCAACACGTTTTTCTTTGCGGGGGGGGATTAATTAATCTGTGATCAGCAGTGTCCTCTTAACAGGATTGCTTACTGCTGGCTCAGTCAGCTGCTCCTCTTCATCCCGCCTCAGCATCGCTTCTGACAGGAGAACCACCAGATCAACGAGTGTGGCTCAATCATTATAATGATCTTTATCGATCTCACATCGGAGAGATGAACCCCTCCCCTTGGGGAGCAGTGTGGGGCTAAGGGTCTTGTTCAGGGACCCAGAGTGTGCCTTAAAGGAGAATTCCGGTTTTTAACACTTTTAGCCCATTTTCTGTAGTGTCCAGGATGAAATCGAATGATCGACACCAAAATTTTGACAATTGGTCCTGTCTCTGCTATTTGGCTCATTTAGAATCCCCCCCTGGCTGCTTCAGAATGGCTAGCATAGAGCATGTCTGATAATGTCCTTAAAACGACCTTAAACGTTCTTTTTTTAAAATATGCTACTCACCGGGTCGTCAGCGCTGTTCAATGACGTTCCAAAAAAAGTTTCGTAAAGAAAAAACGTTCCTGTAGTGTTTTATTTAGCATTTTGTAAATCCCATTGAGTTCTGTAGGAATAGTCAATATTCCGCTGCCACCGGAAACGGAAATGGGGCCTGTTTACACAGTTGTAGTCTTTTCGCTTCACTCTGTGTACTCCGACGTCGAGGTGCTAACGTCTCTGTTAAACACTTTAAAAAACTCTGAAAATGGAATACGAAAGGTGGATTCTTGAGGAGGACATATTCATATACATTCCCAAAGTATAGAGACATTGTCGCCAACTAGTGGTCTGGAGTGTGCAACGCTTCAGATTCGAACGGGAAGCGGAAGTTTATAAGCGGTTGTGATGTATCGGAAAAAATAGTTCTGGGATTTACAAAATGCTAAATAAAACAAGACAGGAACGTTTTTTCTTCACGAAACTTTTTTTGGAACGTCATTGAACAGCGCTGACGACCCGGTGAGTAGCATATTTTAAAAAAAGAACGTTTAAGGTTGTTTTAAGGACATTATCGGACATGCACTATGGAAGCCATTCTGAAGCAGCCAGGGGGGGATTCTGCATGAGCCAAAAAGCAGAGACAGGAGCAATCGTCAAAATTTTGGTGTCGATCATTCGATTTCATCCTGGACACTACAGAAAATGGGCTAAAAGTGTTAAAAACCGGAATTATCCTTTAACAACTAGGCCCCCCCTCCCCCACAATATGAACATTATTGGTGAATATTTCAGTGTTTCAGTGACTGTGACTCATCTAAGGCTGAAACTCACTATTATTCTGTCATTATTTTCCTATTAATAATCTGATAGCAAAGAATCAAACCAGGTGAAACCGTTCTGCATAGAGCATCCTGACATATTTCTATAAATCTGGTTAATTTCCTGCTCTGTCAGTCTGTCGTGTTTTAGAGTCTCTAGGCTGCAGTTAACGATGGATCGATTATTAAATTAGCAGACAGTTATTTCAATGATCAGTTTAATTGTTTTAGCCTAAACTCACCTGAAGTGAAGGACTGGAGGCTTCCAGCTCTGACTGTCTGGATCAATCTAGGTGTTAAAGAGACACTGCAGCTGATTGGCTCAGCCGGATGATGACATCATAACCCCAGCTTCCTGCCTCTATCAGACAGAAATGGAGCGGGACCACCGGGTTCGAATGGGAGTTGGGAACGGGCTGCGTCAGGACGTCTGGCGGGAGTTCCTCAGCCGGTTTGGAGACATAAAGATGTGTGAGGTCTACGGCTCCACGGAGGGAAACCTGTGCTTCATGAACCACGTCGGCCGGATCGGAGTGGTGGGGCGCTCCAACTTCTTCTACAGGGTAAGAGGACGGGCCGCTCTGAGGGGAGGGTTGAAGGTTCGGTCAGACCCACTTCCAGAACGTCTCAGTTATTATCTGTGTGAGCAGATGTTCTCTGGAGACCGCCGTGACTAAAGGTTCTCCCTCAGAAATGTTCAGCAGGTCAGATGTTCTAGATGTTCATTTATTAGAGCATGGAAGGAAGTCATGAGATCTCAATACGCGACACCAAATATCAGCTGGAGGCTTAAAGTTCATCTGGCTCCTGAGGTTAGGACCTGGGGGGGGGGGGGTCAGAGCCTCAGACAGACAGAGACTCACTTTAATGTGATCCTAAACATTTTGGTGGAGAAGATGTGAAGAAGCAAAGGGAAGAATGATTCCAGCCTTCTGTGGATAAATCAGTGCAGTCAGCCTTTCATCATGGAGTTGAACATGAATGAATCCTGTCTCACCATGTCCTCACGGTAAAAGGCTCCCTGCTGCTCATTCACCTAAATCACGGCTGATCTCACAGAGACACCAGATGATTGATCATCTTTCTAACTTCAGTCTCTCTCCTGACCCTGGATTCACACAGCTGATGGTTTCTGGGGTCAGAGCAGGAATAGGCAGTGAAGCTTTCAGCTGGGAACCTTCATGGACCAGTTTACACTCAGACCTTCACCTCTAGTGTCTCAGAATGTAGAAAGGCTCATGGTCCATCACAGGCTCTCCGTCTCTCTATGCAGACCATCTGCTTCTTTGCATAGCTGAGCCCTTCCATTACATCTTAGCTTTAGCTTGCTGCCTGGATATAAACTCACCTTTTCCAAGTGTCCTATTCCCATTCAGCCTGAGATCTTCAACCATGATGACTTTCCTTTTGAACCAGAACCAAACGTAGGTTTCTTGGTGATGTTGCTCCTTCTTGTCGCTGTGCTCCCTTATCTTCAGCTTCAGCTCCATAAAACCTGCAACATAGACACTGGTTCTAATGGTTTGGGTTCTATAAACCACCTCAGCAGATCTGAAATAAAATAAATGAGATGTTTCACCTGCAGAATTTCAGCTCTAATTTGAGAATATCTACATCAGATGGGATGGCAGGGGAAGGAACGACAACTGTTGGTAAAAGTTCCTCCAACTTTTTAAGGGACCAAAACTTTAGTGACAAATTAAAACAAAAAAATGAAATTTAATCCTTGGTTTAAATCCTTTGCAGTCGATAACAGCCTGGAGTCAGGAACACGGGAGAAGACTGCGTGTTTGATCTCTGCATGTGCACTGCCAGGCCTCTGGTCCTCTGCTGATGCACTGCCAGG
>NW_015151928.1:69156-71999 GCF_000732505.1 Cyprinodon variegatus | reverse complement strand
AGGCCTCTGCTGGTGCACTGCCAGGCCTCTGCTGATAGGTTCAGGATCGGGATGTTTTTATCGATCCACCTCTCTGCTTCATAAATTCTTTGGCTGCTTTCGCAGTCGTTGCTTCGGTCGTTTTCCGTGTGTAGCGCCGTTCATGGAGTTTAGGAGCAGATAATATTCCCAGAAACCTCACAAAGTCATTAAATACAAGAAAACCATGCATTCCCAGACCATGACACTACCACCACCATGCTGCAGGGATGAGGTGGCATGCTTTGGATCTTCTCCATTTCTGTGGTCGAGTGGATCTTTGATCCAGAACCGTGAGGGTTTTGTTCTCGGGGCTCACCAGTGGTTCCAGTCGGGTGGTGAACCCTTCCTATCCACTCTGGTGAAGTCTTGATCCAGTGTTGAGGCTTTTCTACACCGGGGGAGGACTCTTCTGTCTGGTCTTTCAGTGATGCTGACCTCACCCAATGCTTTGCCATCTCTGACGGGTTTGTTTGGATTCCAAACCGCCTCAAATCACCTGATTGTGTTTCAGATCCGCTGTGGTGATGCATAGAGCCAGAAGCATTAGCACCGTGTCGGTGTCGCAGTGTTTATGGAGCTGACTGTGATACAACATCAATAATGAGCGGTGAAATCAAACCAAATGTCAAACCATAGCTTGTTCTGAAAAAATGTGACCTTACTTTTGCGTAAATAAGTTTTTCTAACCTCAGCTATTTTAATGGATGAACAAGAAGCCTTTCAGCTGTGAGCCTGTTGCTCTCCATTACGTTTGGTCACATGTTCTGACAGCAGCTGATGGAGAATGTGACCGACTGTCCGTCACACTTCCAGGGTTTTCTGCAGGAAGTGGGCTGTGGTTTCAGAATGAAGAAAGGACAGAAGTTTAAGGAGTTTCCTGGAATGTTTGGAGCTGCATGCAGCAGAACCGTTACTGATCCGTCGGATCAGAACCCAGACTGTAAAACGCACGCAGCCTGGTGACGTGTGTGAAGCAGGAGAGCAGCCTGGGAGGAGGACATGTTTAACCTGCTAAAGGAGCTTTCTGTCAGAGGATTGGCCTCCTGAAGCGGCTCTGTTGGCCTGCAGGTCATGGCAGCGGCTGGGAAACCGTGGCCTCCATCTGTTCAGCTCTAATCTCTGACCTCAGCTGTCCTCTCACCATTAAAGTTATAAAAGATTGTTACAAAACTAAATGACCTTTACAGTCCAGGTTGATATTTTAATGAATACATTATTTTAGCAGTTTTATCACAGAAATGTTGATGGTTTAATTCCTGAATTCCTCATTTAGACAGAAGGAAACGGGTAGGAGCTTCAGGCGGTGAGGATCAGGACAGTCCCACAGTCTGGCTGCTGGATGAACCCGATTCACAGCTAAAAATAGCTGCAGACGCTGCTCTAATCCGTTAGCCGTTAGCTGCAGATGTAGCATTAAAGGCTTCAGTAGATCCACTAAAACTCTGTTAGAGGAGCTGAAGGAAGGAAATATTCAGGAAACAGTTTGTTAGGAAGGTGAAAGTTTCATGTCTGTAAAGATGAAACAGTTTCAGCTCAAAGCCTCACAGATAAAACTCTGAACATCAACCAGACGGAGCAACCTAAAAATACTGTCCGCATGGTTGGATTTAGGTTGCCATGACAACGGCTGGAATGGCTTTGGTCCTTAAAATGATTATTCAGCTGCTTGCACCGTGGTAGGAGGCCTGAAGGGGCAATAATTGGTGAGCTAATTAAACACGGTTTCCTGATGAAAGCTTGGCTGCTGATGCAGGAAGCAGGAGGAACGTCAGCGTTTACGGCCTAATGGCGTCCCCCTGAAAAACTAAAACCAGGAAAACAGCCGTCTGCGGTTTGACTGGGACCAGCGGGGCGCCCGGTCCTGGTAATGATGTTTTAGCGGGGCGTGCAGGTGGCGCAGCGGTTAGTGCAGACGGCCCATGAACAGACCTCTTAGTCCTCGGCGAGGCCGGGTTCCAATCCGGCCTGCGGTCCTTTGCTGCGTGTCCATCTCTGTCTCTCATACCACCGTCAGAAAAACAAGCCACTAGTGAACTAAAAACTAAATAAAATGATGTTTTACCATCTTCACTGTAGATTTCTGTGCTAGATCTGCTCCTCATCAGGTTCCTCTTTGTCTGCAGCTTCTGTTCAAGTACGATCTGGTGAAGTACGACATGGTTAAAGACGAACCGGTGAAAGACCCTCAGGGTTTCTGTCAGAGAGTCAAACAAGGTAAAGCTGGAAACCGTCTCCTCCAGGGTTCCGGTTCTGGTCCGACCCGTCTCATGCTTTGGTTCCGTTCAGGAGAGACGGGGCTGTTGCTGGCCAAGGTCAGCGCCCTCAGCCCCTTCTTCGGCTACGCTGGAAACAAGCAGCTGACGGAGAAGAAGCTGCTGAGGAACGTCTTTGTGAAGGGGGACGTCTACTTTAACACCGGGGACCTGATGGCCGAAGACCAGGACGGCTTCATCTGCTTCAGGGACAGAGTGGGCGACACCTTCAGGTACCTGTGGCCTGTGGGCGGGGCCTAAGAGCTCCTGTCAGGTCAGGACGTCGGTCTCCTTTAAAATCCCTCCTTCCTTCAAATTAGATGTTATTTAGGAGTGAAGTCATCATTTAGACTGGAACCAGTATGCTACTGGTTCCCAGCCAGGGGCGCATTTAGGAAATGTGGGGCCCTGGGCAAAGGCAGGCAGGGGGCCCTCTGAATGGAGAAGACATCAAACAGCCCCATTCTCCAGATGTATAAATGTTAATAGAATAGACATCCATTATCTGTTCTAGGTTGTGTCCCTCTCTTCTTGTCCCTTTTCTTCTTGTTTTCCTCTCTATGTTTTGTA
>NW_015151928.1:63840-68638 GCF_000732505.1 Cyprinodon variegatus | reverse complement strand
GTCTGTTTGGACCTTTCTGAACATGTGCAGCAAATGGACTGATCCAATATGGTGGACACTGAAGGGTTGGAATAGTTGTATGAATGATGATGGGTCTGACCTCATGCCTCATCTCTCTGGTTCCTTCCCTTCTTCAGGTGGAAAGGAGAGAACGTTGCGACCACGGAGGTGACGGAGATCCTGGGGCAGGTGGACTTCATCCAGGAGGTCAATGTGTTTGGAGTGGAGGTTCCAGGTAACGTTTCTGCCTTCATCTCGTCTTCATCAGCTCATTCACAGTGAAGAAGAACGGCTCCTTCCTTAGACTCGCATGCTTCGTTTTGACGCGTTTCTCATAGACGCTGAAGGAAAATCCTGTCTTCTAGTTGTAGAACCTGTTGGAGCTTCTGCTGACTCCATCTTAACTCTCTCTGACAGGACATGAGGGCAGAGCGGGGATGGCCGCCCTCACCGTGCGACCACAATTCACCTTTGATGGTCACAAGCTGTTGGAACACGCCCTCAGGGACCTCCCGCCGTACGCTCGCCCGCTCTTCGTGAGGATCCAGGTGACTGACCTCTTCCTGACGCTTCCTTCACTCGACGCCTTCCTCTGCTGGGTGCCAGAATCATTCTAAATGTTATTATGTTGGAGGCCATGTTTTAGATGAGCGGCGGATGAGACGTTCTCCTCCAGCTGAACGGTTTCATCATCATCAGATGATGGTGGAACGCCTCTGAAGGGGGCAGCAGGTCCTTCAGATGGTAGGACCACATCAGGCTCCCAGTGGAGACCAGTCAGGCTGGTCTATGGGTGAACTGCTCCCTCTAGTGCTGCTACGGTGGAACTGCAGGAGGAAGGCAGCCAGCAGAGAGGAGTTAAAACGTGGATAAAGGTTCTGCTCTGTGACCTCATCAGACCCTCTGTCCAATCAGGTCACTGCGTTTAGATGATGTTCATGGCTCTGAAGGTGTGATAGAAAGTTAAAATATGGCAGATCATCAAAGGTCAAAGATGGTTCTGTTCCATCCCTGCTGACCGCCCAATGCTGGTGTTGAATGTTCCCTTCAGGGATGCGCAGCTCCAGTAATTATCCCAGCTGTGAAGCTGGAGGACCAATCAGGAGCTACGTAGCCTGGTGTCATCCTTGGTTCTTCTCAGCGGTTCGCTAGCTTCCCGTTGTTTGTCTCTCGCTGACTGGAGGTCCTGTTCTCCGCCCTCCCAGGCTGCAACGGGTCGATCGGGTAGAAGAGTTCGGAAAGTCGCCCCCTCTCCCAGCTTCTGGGTACCGTGTTACCTTCAGCTTGGTGCTGTTTTGGTTGAGAATTGGTGACGGCAGCGATTTCGCCCCACTCCCAGTCTGACCAACTTCCCTTGCAGAAGTTTGGGTACGGCTAACGTTGTTGGCTTCTTTGGTTTATTGGTTTTTGTACGTGGTGATGGTAGCGATCACGCCCTGCTCCCCAGTTTTAATGGGGTTAGCGTTAGCTCAGCCTGAGCCTGGGTGACCTTTGACTGCTGGTTGGATTGTGGGGCTCCCTCGCTTCTCCCTGCCAGTCACTGGGAGATCACGTTCCACCAGGAGCATCTCCTCTTCCTGGGCGGCTTTCAGTGGGGTCTCGCTTCCAGCAACATGTGCTGCTGCATCATGGGCATCCGACCACCTCCACGAGGTTCTGCCCAAACAGCCAGTGCTTTCAGCACCGCCCTCTGGTGGTCATCCGGCATTCATAGAACCGTGATTCAAACGTAACTTTCATTTTTTTGTTGGCAGAACAATTCATGAACATTCAGTCCCAACTGGGTTCTGCTCTCTGCCTGATCTCCTCCCTCATGTGAACATTGGTGAATAGAACAGTCTGAATGAGGTAGCAGAAAGGCAGAGCCAAGGAGAAAACGTCCGTCCTTCTCCCCGGCCGGATCGGGCCGTTCACTCTAAGCAACAAAGCAAATCAGTCTTTGTTTTTACCATTGTTTTGTCTATTAAACTGTTTTCTGTGTGCCTTCATCAATGTGCAGAGGATATTCTAAAGTACAGGCAGCAATCTCTTTGCTGTTTCAAAGATGGCGAGAGATCCTGAACATATTCAGCATTATGACGTAATGCAGCAGCATAGTAGCCCATTCCTCAGTGTTCTGGTTCTAACTATAGAATGGTAGCATCAATAAGCTGTAATCAGTTTTTTATTCACTATTCTGTTTTAATAACAAATAAAGATGTTTCCTTTGTATATTACCATTATGAAGACCATTGATTCTCCCATATAAACCATAGAAGGTGCAGGACAGCGCCCCCCTGAGGACTGGAGTTTGGAGGTAGGCTTTGGGTTTGCTGTGACTGAACGTCCTCCGCTTTGTCCCACAGGAGGTGATGGAGATGACCAGCACCTTCAAACAGCAGAAGTTCCAGTTGGTCCAGAGTGGCTTCAACCCATCAACCATCTCTGATCCCCTCTATGTGTTGGACTACCAGCAGAACAGCTACATTCCCCTAACAGAACAGATATACCAGAGCATCATCTGTGGAGAACGCAAGCTCTAGAGGACCCCTGGGTCACCATGGAGACGGAGAGGGTCCAAAGACGATGTTTGCTCTGTTTGTGTCTGTGATCACTGTGAAGGATTGTTCTGCCAGAGAAGCAGAACCCAACCAGAACCCCAGCTCCTATGGACACTGATGACATTCTTTCGCAAACGATGGGATCAATAATCGGAACCATTACAGCTTCACAGAACCGCAGAAGTTTAACTCTAATTTAGTTTTTTAAATTTCAGACAGCTTTTCCTGAAGGCTTTAGTGAGGGGGCAGTGTGGAGACGTTGCTGTGCTGCAGCCAGGTCTCAGTGCGCCCTGCAGGGTTAGGCTGGCAGGGCCTGATCTTCAGGATTAAAACACGTCCAGACTTGATTTCACTTACGGAGCAGATCATCAGAGGGAGGGATCAACCACAAAGAACTTTCCCAATATTTACTGTTATTTTCCTCTTTTTATCCTCTTGGCTTGTTTGTAGCAGTTTTAGATTTGTATGCCTGCCATAGACTGGTGACCTGTCCAGGGTGGACCCCGCCTCTCAGCCAATGACAGCTGGCACCAGCCCCCCTACGACCCCAGCAGGGATTAGCGTGTTGGAAGATGGATGGATGGATAGATTTGTATGCTAAGTGCATTATGAATGATATTCTAAATTATAATCATTGGCTGAGTTTGTATCCAGCGGCTTCGTCCTCCAAAGATCCATTGGCCGATGATGTCATAGCGCGGCGACGAGGTCTGTTCGGATTGGAAGATTCCACTTTATGCGGCCGACAGATGTGTCCTTCTTTTTGACCGTGTTTAAGGACAGGTCCGCTGTACCAGGATTCATTGAGAGTCCAAGCACGCCAGCTGCTCTGTCTCTTAGAGGAAAGGTTACTTGGCGCCATACAGTGGTGAAAATTGGAAGTTCAGTTTAATATAATCCAGTCAGTGAATAGTTCCGTCTGAAATGAATGAAAATAGTTGTTTTAATGGTTATAGAATCAGATATGTGGCGGTAATGTTTGGTTTATCTAAAGGTTTTAATCTGTTACTGTGTAAATGAGTTTGGCTGATATTTAAGCTCAGATTCCAATTTATCTGGAGGGGGGGGGGGACTATAAATGCGATATCTGAGGCGGCGGTACTGCTGCTGAAGCTCCTCAACATCCTCAGCTAGAAGCTCAGCATCCATTCTTTGCTCCTTCGTCAGTCATCTGTCACGGTTGCTAGGCGACACAGCGTCTGCTGAGTGAGGGGCGATGGAGGCCGGACCTGAATCCATATCCAAACTCTTCCGGCCTCCTTATTTTCAGGCTGACCCAGTCCAGATAGACCGGGCCCCCGGAGGACCAGCCGCTGAAACTCAAACATCGTCATCATTTCAGAAATTCTTCTAGGAGTCATGAGCTCCAGCTTCATGGCAGAGATCATCTTTCTCTAGGGCCTCCCCCAACCTGCCAGTAGCACCCGGCCGGCCCATCATAAAGGCAGATGTCTACCTGTAGTCCTAACCTTTAAACTGTCCTCAGGTGTCTCAGGGCCAGTACCATCAGGGGAACAGATGAGTCCTCATTGAAACCACAAAGGTCACCTGAGATATGCGTGGCGTACAAATCAATCTATTTCTGAAGCTTCTTCAGGTTGAACCCTCTGGTCGCCGGCAGCGTTTCAGGCTAAAAGACGGAGCGAACATGATCACCAACCACTGGTCCAACAGCAGGACATTTCTGGACGCTAGAATAGAAAAGATCCCCTTTATTCTCCAAGGAGCTGCAGCTGCTGAGAGCAATCCACAGCTAACAGAGTATCTGACGCTTCTGCGACCGTTACTCTACGTCCCACAGACGTCTTTGAGATGATCTTTTCCCGAGAGGCTCTGGATGCTGCGTTTCAGCGCGGGTTCCCCGACAGTTTGACCACGATTAATTTTCTCTCAGTGCTAGCATGTTCAGCGTCTAGAGCGTCCTCTGCGTCCTCAGCATCTAGATCGTCTTCTGCTTCTAGAGTTTCTTTAGCATCTTCTGTGTCTTCTGCATCTAGAGCGTCTTCTGTGTCCTCAGCGTCTTGAGCATCTGGTGCGTCTTCTGCTTCTAGAGTTTCTTTAGCNGTCTTCTGTGTCCTCAGCGTCTTGAGCATCTGGTGCGTCTTCTGCTTCTAGAGTTTCTTTAGCGTCTTCTGTGTCTTCAGCATCTAGATCGTCTTCTGCGTCCTCAGCGTCTTCTGCATCTAGAGCGTCTTCTGTGTCCCCAGAGTCTTCTGCATCTAGAGCGTCTTCTGCTTCTAGAGTTTCTTTAGCGTCTT
>NW_015151928.1:58274-60535 GCF_000732505.1 Cyprinodon variegatus | reverse complement strand
TTGCCTCACTGCCTGCTGGCCTTCCTCTCTGATCCTGAGGAAGGTTATTTTCGTAGCTAGCTCTGCAGCCACTCTGTGTTTCTGTTATAAAGCACTGATATGTCTCTTCTAGAATAGACTGACGTAACGAGGCTGTTTGACCTCTGCTCATTCTGTCTGTTTGCCTTTATTCTGCAGGGATTTTTAAAAAGGACAAAGTTTCAGAGCAGATGGGTTTGTCCAGCAGATAGAGAGACGTCGTCTACACACTCGGATGTTTCTGAAGTAAACTTTGAAGCACTTTATCTCCTGCGAAGGTTAGCTCATTAGACAGCGTAGGTTTTCTCCAAATGAAGTAGGAATTCAGAGAATATCTCTAGCAAACTGTTCAGGGATAAATGCATAAACCAACCGACCAATCAGAGGCCATCTTCCATTTATCCTACAGTTTGTTCACTTTGGGTTTTTGAGCAGGTTTGCAATATGAGATAAACTTGTTGAAGCTCGGCTGTGCAGAAACTGTGATGCTTGATGAGTTCGTCTCACCTGTGGAAGTTCATCCACCCAACTTGTACCTCAGTGGATAAATTAAGGAAAGCCTGTTTTATTGTTTGGTTTTTATTGACTGCAATAAATTTGATTGAAGTGCCTCAGTTACATCAGCATTCCTCCTTTTCTTTCACTGCGACTCGTTCATTTATTGAAATCAGGTAGAAAAGCTGCTACAGGAGCCCATTAAACCAGAGCTAACTGCTGCATCTAATGTCAACGGCTGAGTGACATTAAAAGGAAAATATTAGAAATCATTTGGTTCAATAACAGATCCTGTACAGAAATATATTAAATAGAGAGTGATACTTTCCAGCCTTTATTTCTGTTATGATCACTATTGAAAATCTGTTGGCGATTACATTTGGGAAACGAAATTAAACGTAAAGGAATTAAAGCAATAAAACTAAAATCTGATATTTTCTAGAAATAAAATGTATTTCTTTATTTTTAACTATTGAAGAAAACATCAAAAAACGAGGAGAGTTTCTGCTTACAGCAGTCTGTGATACTTAGCTAACGAGAATATGAACCACAGCAGATGATTGATTATCATCAACTGATTGATTGATTGATTGATTGATCGCACAGTGGAGAAATTGACTCATTCCATCAGCTCAAATAGCCAAAGGAGGAGGAGCCAAATGAAGAAAGAGGTGCATGATGGGATATATACAGTATATACAGGGCGTCCACATAGGGCAGCTTTTTATCTATAGTAGGATTATTGCACAGGGTGTTTATATAGAGAAACAGGTTATTGCTCAGGGTATTAAATAGTAATTATTCTCCACTGCAGCAGTTATTGCTGTTGTAGTGTCTGATTGTAAAGTCTGGTTGGATGAATGAGCTGCAGCAGCGCTCCTACTGAGGCTGTAAAAGTCTCTGACTAAAGGAGCTGCTCAGCTCCTCTCCAGTCTGCTGCAGAGGGTGGAAGGTGGCGTCCATGATGGATGGAGGCTTGGACAGCTCCCTATTGGACCACATGATGGAAAACTGGGATATTTTAGGAGATAACCGTTCTTTGATAGCAGGAAGGTCACGGACGGCATGTCCAGCTGGATGCAACCGTTGGTGTAAAAAGGCTACTGGGTTAATTTGATGACATGTTTTAAAGTGAGTCTCCTTCACCTCAGGTGGAATTAGAAGTTAAATATACCCAGAGAAATCCTTTTTAGCTATGTTCAGATCTGCAGTTGTTGTAATTCTGCTGTTATAATCATTGAATTATTTAGATTTATAAACAGACATGAGAACAACCTCGTTAGATACCGTCCTCTACCATTAATCTGGAGTCACAACTTAATGGGTTTTGTAGAAGAAAAGGGCCTCACTATATCACATATTCACCACTGGTACAGTTCAAATAAAATGTTTCCCCAAACTCACAATTCCCAAATAATTCAATCAGCAACAGACAGAATCCCTTCAATCAGATTTAAAGACGGATTTCCTGTTAACAGAAATTATTCTAATATTCCACAGCAAGCAGCTGTGGAACATTTTGACTGAATGTCAGTTTCTTCAAAAGTAGAACGTGTTTGTTGAAAATTGGAAAGTTGAATAGAAATCTTTGAGTCAAAATCCCATTTAAGAAGAAATCACAGAGAAAACTGATCAGATCATCATCCTGGAGGGAAATGAAACCACAGAGAGTCTGGATGTTTTCAGGTGATGGATGGATGGATGAGGATGGATGATGGATGGATGATGGATGGATGATGGATGGATGA
>NW_015151928.1:54037-55161 GCF_000732505.1 Cyprinodon variegatus | reverse complement strand
GGATGGATGGATGGATGGATGGATGGATGGATGGAGGATGAATGGATGATGAATGGATGGGTGGATGATTGAGGATTGAAGTGTTTAATGTTTCTGGTTGTGGATGTAGTTACCCGCCTGTGCAGTAGGTGGCGGTCTGCATCTCTGCAGTAATTTGCTGTCCGCCTAGAAGCAGTAGAAGAAGAAATGCTGCGTTCTCTTTGATCGCAGATGCCGGAAATATCGCTTAATGAAGTTTTATCCAGAACAATGGGTGAGATGTAGAAAACTAAAGCATAATTCCAGTGGTTCTTCATCTACAGCCAGATCAGCCGCGGCACTGACCGGCTGGGTGCTGCTTCCGGTCTGCATGCCGTCAGATCCACTGCACACTGTGGCGGCGAACCTTTATGTTCAACATTTCAATCAGGCGGGAAATAAATGATTAGGTGACTAATGATTCCAAGCAGCAACAGTACATGTTCAGTCTGCACTGTTTTAAAGCTCGGCCCGGAGCGCAGATTAAGCTCTGCGGCGTGAAAGTACCTCTATCTGACGTCATTCCTGTTTCCAACTTCCGAGGGGACGCAAACGCCCCACGCTGGACGGAAGTGGCTGCTGCTGGTGTTATGGTTCGGTTCTATGGCGCCGCGTAAGGTGGAACAGAAGCTGCCTGCTGGGATATAATGCTCTGCCGGAGACCTGCTGACCTGCAGCCATTAGTGACGGAGGTGATGATAGCGGCTAACTGCTGCCAGCTAACCCGGCTTGGACTGCGAGGTAACCCGGCCTGAGCTGTGAGGCTCCAGCGGTCCTCCTCCTGATTAAACGGTTTCTGACACAGATAAAGGATTTTATAGACGGTTAGAGCGGAAGGCTACAGCCGGATAGCTAACAGCTGCTAGCTCCGCTCTTCTCTTCATCTTTGACCAAAACTACCACAGCGGGGGGAATTAACCCCGTTGACGTCACTTCCTGTACAGAGAGCCCCCTGCTCTTCTGTTAGAACACAGCTATCCAACATCTGTCTGCTTTAGGACATACTTTATATTTCGGCTCCTGAGGGTCAGTCTGTCCAGGTTCAGTCTGTCCAGGCTCAGACTATCCAGGGTCAGTCTGTCCAGGCTCAGACTATCCAGGTTCAG
>NW_015151928.1:51467-53170 GCF_000732505.1 Cyprinodon variegatus | reverse complement strand
TCTAATATAGATGTTCCCAAAAGATCTATGAGGCTTTTATAATTCTGTAGATATAACTGCCCCATCAGTAACCAGCTCCAGTCAGTGATTGGTGGCTGACTTTTCATGCCTTTAGAGACAGCATGAAAAGTCAGCCACCAATCACTGACTGGAGCTCGTTACTGATGGGGCAGTTATATCTACAGAATTATAAAAGCCTCATAGATCTTTTGGGAACATCTATATTAGAACAGATTATTGTTCTGTGATTGGAGGGATCGGCTGCACACTGCGGAGACTGACAGCACTGATTACATAGTTTTCTTTAATAAATCATTTTTAAAGTGGCCTTTATGATGCAGCTAAGGATTATTAATCTGTTGATCATGTCTTTGAATAATCTAGAAGACTTTTCATTAAATTAAAGCAACTTAAACTTTTCAACTTGGAAGAGTTCTGGATTATAGAACAGATTGACAGACTGGTTTTTTAATCTTAAATGCTTATACTTGGTATAACTCCTGCTCTTAGCGTGCCGCTCTGTCAGCTAAAGGAATGTTTTAGAGTCTCTATCCTCCAGTTAATAATTAATTGATTAATAAATTAGTTGATTATTTTAATAATTGATTAATTGGATTCATTGTTTCAGGTCTAATTGCTTATTTATCCTTTTAAAAGTATTTTAAATGAGTGTGATTTAATTTAACCTGGTTAGATTGTGGTCTATATCAGCTGAGGAGCTGTCTCCCTCTGACCAGGTGGCCACTCCTCCTCCATGGAGCTGAGTCAGTAGAGCGAGGAGCAGCAGGAGGTGCTGCTTTGACCCGGCCCAGCAGAAGATTGAGAAGCTTTAGGTTCTGCTGCGTGAAGCCATGGCTTTCCTGGACAACCCGGCCATCATCCTGGCCCACATCAGGCAGTCCCACGTCACCAGCGACGATACGGGGATGTGTGAGATGGTTCTGATAGACCAGGACGTGGACCTGGAGAAGTGCCAGCTCACCCTGGTGCCCGGTACCAGCTGTGGATCGTCAGGCTCCGCCTCCCTCGGCGAGGCCGGCTGTCCCGCCGTGGAAAACCACAGCTGTGACCTCTCCCAGTCCATGGACATCACCTCCAGCTGGGACTTTGGCATCCGCCGCCGCTCCAATACAGGTAAGCTCAGCCGCAGGCCGCGGCCGGCCCTCTGACCGGCCCTCTGACCGGCCCCGCAGGAAGCTGGCCCCTCTGTGGCTCTGAGGGGCCGGCCCCGCAGGAAGCCGGGCCCTCTGTGGCTCTGAGGGGCCGGCCTCCTGCTGGGCCGGCCTCCTGCGGCTCTTACGGGTGGAACCAATCGGAGGTTGGAGCTTAAATCTTTGGTTTGTGGTGAAATCAGGGGATCAGATGTTTGTTGATTGAGTGAAAGGAGACGATAGAAGAAGAACTCAGGAAGGAAGCTCGGTTTGACCCACGGAACCCACTGGTTCGGTCCCGTCTGCTCATCCAGCAGCAGCCGCTCACAGACCGCCGGGGGACGGGGGGGGGGGGCGCCATGCACCTCCTGAAGCAGAATGTGGAGGATCATCCCATGGCTGAGAGCTGAAGGCCTGAGCTGGTTCCAGTGGGAAAGAACCACTCTGGACACACAGCCTTCCACGTCTGCAGGCTGCTCCTGCTCAGGCTGCTCCTGCTCAGGCTGCTCCTGCTCAGGCTGCTCCTGCTCAGGCTGCTCCTGCTCAGGCTGC
>NW_015151928.1:49499-51364 GCF_000732505.1 Cyprinodon variegatus | reverse complement strand
CCTGCTCAGGCTGCTCCTGCTGCTCAGGCTGCTCCTGCTCAGGCTGCTCCTGCTCAGGCTGCTCCTGCTGCTCAGGCTGCTCCTGCTCAGGCTGCTCCTCCTCAGGCTGCTCCTGCTCAGGCTGCTCCTCCTCAGGCTGCTCCTGCTCAGGCTGCTCCTCCTCAGGCTGCTCCTCCTGCAGGCTGCTCCTGCAGGCTGCTCCTGCAGGCTGCTCCTGCTCAGGCTGCTCCTCCTCAGGCTGCTCCTGCAGGCTGCTCCTGCAGCAGCAGCGCTCACAGAGGCCCGTCTGGTTAAAGGAGCAGTAATCAGTGATCTAATCCTCGTAGGCATCAATCAAACCTGCTGTTCTGTAGGACGGCCTCCCTGCCATCACCCTAATGTTTAGCTGCAGGCAGGAAGGTTCTCCAGGAGAGGAGCCAGTGGGTCCATGGTGTTGATCCACCTGATGGAGTCAGGCTGAAGCTGTGATCCTGGGAAACATGGCCGCCGTCCCAGGATCAGCTGCTGCCTCCGTCCATGGCCAGTCCATCCTGCTCAGGAGCTGACCCCCCCCCCATGTCTGGCTCAGTTCATGGTGTCCATGGTCACACCTGCTCTTTTGGTGGCTTTTATTGAGCGCAGAGGAGGTGCTTGTATCCATGGCAACGCTGTGTGGCGCTACGACTACTTCCTGTTAGTCGTAGAGGCACCATGAACTCCACGGACTGTCCAGTTAACTCTTTAAATGTGATCCGTTCAGGATCCAGTGGAAACCTGAAGAATGTTGACCTGGACCACATTCAGTCTGATGGGCGTCTCTGGATGAAGGCTTGTTTCTAGCTGGCAGGTGTGGAACGTTACCTGGAGGTCAGAGCAGCAGCCGTTCATCAGAACTTCTCCTCAAAGCTTTGAAGCTGGGATGTGGGTCAGTTTGATGGAGAGATGCACCGACAGCGCGGTTCCAGTTGGTCCAGCAGGTTCTGCTCACCCTGAACACAGAAACACCAACACCGTTTTTAGGATGTGATCCAATAGAACCCGGCCCCCCTAAACGGACTGAGGTAGGAGGACCGGGCTGGGACCGGAGCGATGGGTGCATCTCTGCCTTCATGGAGCCGATCAGACAGGAAGATGATCCTGAAGGTTCTGCTGGGAGGGAGGTGGTGTGAGATGTTTGTTGGTGTGGAGGTTCTGGGATGGCTGGGTTCTGCAGGGTTCTGAAGTACTGACCTGTGTGGCTGTCTCATCAGGATTCCAACAGGAAAGCTGTGAAAAGGCTGGGGCTGCGGGTAAGATGGTCTGTTCTTCAGGAGACGGTGGAGAGGTTCCACCTGGAGGTCCAGAGTGACCCGGTTCCCTCCTAATTAGAACCTTATTGATCAGATGGAAAGCAGCTTTGATGTTCTGTAGCATTTAGAAATGAAAGACTGAGTAACTTGGACTAGTCTGCTAGTCGACGGGACGTAAAATTTGTTGTCTCTCTTTTCAGCGCAAAGACTGGAGCGACTGAGGAAGGAGCGTCAGAACCAGATCAAATGTAAAAATGTCCAGTGGAAGGAAAGGACGAGCTCCCACTCTGGTACGCCTCCTGCTCCTCTCTGCCGCCTGATTCAGCCGTTTCTAAAATCAAATGTTTTCGGTCAAAGAGGACCTTCCATTTAGGAATTATTACATCTTATTTATAAACTAACTCTTTATTTTCTGTCAGTGTGACGAAGAAACCAGCGGAGTTTATGTTCCTCTGCCATCAGGCCGCCGCGCACCTGCTGCTTAAGGGCTGAACCGTCCACTGGCCCCACCCACTACAGTGTTTGGGACGGCCCCTAATGTGGCGGATCCTCAGCGTGAACAAAAGAGCACGTTAAAGAAACAATCCATTGGACTTT
>NW_015151928.1:47008-47568 GCF_000732505.1 Cyprinodon variegatus | reverse complement strand
GGCCTCCCCACTGGCCGCCCCACCGGCCTCCCCACTGGCATCCCCACAGGTCGCCCCACTGGCCTCCCCACTGGCCTCCCCACTGGCCTCCCCACTGGCCGCCCCACCGGCCTCCCCACTGGCCTCCCCACAGGTCGCCCCACGGGCCTCCCCACAGGCCGCCCCACGGGCCTCCCCACAGGTCGCCCCACTGGCCTCCCCACAGGTCGCCCCACGGGCCTCCCCACAGGCCGCCCCCACGGGCCTCCCCACTGGCCTCCCCACGGGCCTCCCCACTGGCCTCCCCACAGGCCTCCCCACTGGCCACCCCACCGGCCTCCCCACTGGCCTCCCCACAGGCCTCCCCACTGGCCACCCCACCGGCCTCCCCACTGGCCTCCCCACAGGTCGCCCCACCGGCCTCCCCACGGGCCGCCCCACGGGCCGCCCCACCGGCCTCCCCACTGGCCTCCCCACAGGTCGCCCCACTGGCCTCCCCACAGGTCGCCCCACTGGCCTCCCCACAGGCCGCCCCACGGGCCGCCCCACCGGCCTCCCCACTGGCCTCCCCACAGGTCGCC
>NW_015151928.1:41184-45696 GCF_000732505.1 Cyprinodon variegatus | reverse complement strand
GGCCTCCCCACTGGCCTCTCCACCGACGTCACATTAGAAATCTCACTGTTAACCAGGATCTGAGGAGGTGTTAATGAATCGTTCTGATTTCACCACTATAGTAGAATCAAACGCTGATATTATGGCTTTTAACTTCAGTGGCCACTCCAAGATTTTAGGGGCCCCATCTGCCCCCCAATGAAACATTTCTGGAGGCGCCACTGATTCCATGGTGGCCAGACAAGCAGATATATCCCATGATGCTTTGTGAGAATTCTCCTCGCAAAGCATCATGGGATTTGTCGTGGCAGCGTTAAAGAACAAAGATGGCGGAGGCAGTGTGCGGGGTTAGCGCCATCTGGGGTTAGCAGGGATCTTCTGTGAGTTAACAGAGTTCCTTATAAGGTGATGGAGGGGTCAGGGCGTCTGTCAGCCATGACAGCTCCTCGCCAGGTCTAAGTAATCCCTAATCCTGCCTGTAGCTATGGCAACGTAGAAATGACCTTTAACATCAAAGAGCTGCTCTAATGAAGCTCCAGACATTCAGTCTGAAGGTCTCCACATCAGCTCCACGCTGCTTAAGCTCCTCCTACTTGATGATGCGGTCCAGGGTGTAAATGCTGCGTCTGGAATGCAGAGTGCCCAAACTCCCTGCAGGGCTGGAGGAGATCACCATGGAAACCACCTCCGACCTTAAGAAGCCTGAGGGACGAAGCGAGGCGGCGGCCGCTGCTTTCAGAGGCAGAGCTTCCTGCTCAGTCTGAGGCTCTGCAGCATCACGCCGCAGGTATTAACGGAATCAACTGAATGACGTGTTCGTTTGTTTCCAGCGGAGGATCTGGGCTCTCTGTTTGAGAAACGCGACTACAAAGACCGGCCGAGGGCGGCGGGGGCCAAGTCCACCTTATCGCTGCGCCTGGAGCAGTGTCCTCAGCAGCTCAACAATCCCTTCAACGAGTACTCTAAATTTGATGGCAAGGTAAGCTCAGCTCCCCCTGCTGGTCAGAACGGGTCCTACAGGACGCCAGCTAACCAGTGCAGACCAGTCTGCAGACCTTCTTCACTGCAGCCCATCTCGTCTTTGAATAATAACCAATGTTTATTTCTAACTTTAGGTTTTAAAAAGAAGAAAGAAAACGCATCTTAAATGGGTTTCTGAAATTTGAGAAAAATTATGTAACAAACAGACAACAAACTTTTTCCTTCATATGAAAGATCAGAAATAGATTTTTGTTATAATCTTTTTTTTTTACTTAAAGCAATGAAATGACTTTAAAGAATCGTCTGGCTTTAAGGTGAAAGAACACATGGCACCATGTTGGTTTATTATTATTGAGGGATATTTGTGTTTAATGGAGAATATAGTGAAGCCAATCACACCTGATTCTATTGATTAGCAATAAATCTGATATTGTTGGTATTATTTATGACGGGAAGGAAATGCTTCCTTAGAGAACTGAGGTTTTATTACCTCTAAGATGTTTAAAAGTTGAACCCTGTGGTCACAACTGCACCTCATGATGACATAAAAGCATTTTAACTGGTTTAATAAATGAAAATATGATGAGATTGAACCATATAGCTGACTTTACATTTAATACCCCAGTAACCACCGACCACCTGACTTCCTGCGGTCGCCTCCAGACCAGCAGCTCACAGTTCAACTGGAGCTGCAGGTGGAAATGATCTGAATCAGGCGGATCTAACTTGATTGGTCGGCTGGCTGCTCTGTCGGCCATCGTTCTCCCATGCTACTCCTATGCTGCGTTCACATCAAAGGTTAAAAAACCTTTAAACGTAGAAAAATGGACGCCGGATCAAACTGTGGTCGTGCTGTTCTGATGCTTCGCGCTCCGGTTGTTTATCTGCTCTGTTCTGGAGCTCCAAGCTAAAACAGTTCAGCTTTATTTACTTTGGAAAAATAGTTTCTAAGTGAGAAAGTCCACCTCCAAACACCCTCAGTTCATCAGGATTATAATCCCACTAAAATCTGCAGTTGTTGTTGGGAGCTCCAGACCCCCAGCATCATCACCGCCGCTGTTCTGTCAGATCAGCATACCCCGTCAGAGCAGCATACCCCATCATAGCGGCATACCCCGTCAGAGCGGCACGCCCCGTCAGAGCGGCATACTCCGTCAGAGCGGCATACCCCATCATAGCGGCATACCCCGTCAGAGCGGCACGCCCCGTCAGAGCGGCACGCCCCGCCAGAGCGGCACGCCCCGTCAGAGCGGCACGCCCCGTCAGAGCGGCATACTCCGTCAGAGCGGCACGCCCCGTCAGAGCGGCACGCCCCGTCAGAGCGGCACGCCCCGCCAGAGCGGCACGCCCCGCCAGAGCGGCACGCCCCGTCAGAGCGGCATACTCCGTCAGAGCGGCACGCCCCGTCAGAGCGGCACGCCCCGTCAGAGCGGCACGCCCCGTCAGAGCAGCATGCCCCGTCAGAGCGGCACGCCCCGTCAGAGCGGCACGCCCCGTCAGAGCAGCACGCCCCGTCAGCTGCTGCTCGTAGGGCTGGAAGTGAATAGAAAGTTTTTAAGGTTTGTGGTAAAAGAAGAATCAGAATAAATAATCCAATATCTTCCATCAGCAGGTTTTATCAGTTAATGATGGGATTTATAAACTGTTTCTGTTTTATTTCAGCAATAATCTGTTCTTTCTAAATAATCCGTTCTATTTTCTAATCTGTGGAGTTTAACTCTGGATCAAAGCTATAAACGCTCATTTATAGTAAATTTAGTTTTTTCAAGACGCCCCGGACTGAGACAGGTTCATGGTACGAGCAGACCCAGAGTGAATATAACTTTATTTTAACTTGCCGTCACTCAGCAGCCGCTCTGCAGCCCGCAGAGGCGGGATTATGTTGGGATTTGGGCGTCCGTCTGTCCGTCACACGTTTCCTGTCTGCTTTTGCAGGGTCACATCGGTACGACGGCCACCAAGAAGATAGACGTCTACCTCTCCATGCAGATGGCTCAGGAGAAGCTGCACCCCATGACGGTGGTGACCATCGCCAACGCTCGGGTTCATGACCTCATCGGCCTCATCTGCTGGCAGTACACTGGCGAGGGCCGAGAACCCAAACTGAAGTGAGTGTGAAGCGATCAGAGCCGTCTCTCTGCTGCTGCCCCTCTGACTCTGCTCGCTCCGCAGTGAGAACGTGGACGCCTACTGCCTCCACATCGCAGAGGACGATGGCGAGGTGGACACAGACTTCCCTCCGCTGGACTCTAACGAGCCCATCCACAAGTTCGGCTTCAGCACTCTGGCTCTGGTGGAGAAGTACTCCTCCCCTGGACTGACCTCCAGGCAGTCCCTGTTTGTCAGGATGTGAGTGCAGCAGACTGGGAGCACTGGTGCTGGTCCAACAGGACCAACCGTCTGACCGCTCTTCCTTCTTCCTCCTAGAAACGCTGCTCATGGCTTCTCTTTAATTCCTGTGGACAGTCTGAAGGTCACCATGAAGGAGATTCTTCAGAAGGCCCTGAAGAAGAGGAAAGGTTCCCAGAAAGGAGCAGGTAATGGTGCCGAGCCTCCAGCTCTTCCTTCCCTTTGGTCCATTCAGTGGATTCTGGTTCTGAAGGGAAATGAGGACTGGCAGTGAAAGTGTCTCCATGACTCTCCACCAGGTCCTCTGTATCGTCTGGAGAAGCAGATGGAGCCAAACGTTGCCGTGGACCTGGAGTCTTCTCTGGAGAGCCAGAACACGCTGGAGTTCTGCCTGGTCAGAGAGAACAGTGAGTACAGCTGCTGGAGATGCTGGGATGGATCTACTTTTTTTAGGGGAAAAGCTCAGTCAGAAACATCATGTTGCATCTTCCTGAGCAAAGGTACGATTCACAGCACTACAGTGTTTACCTGTGAAATTTATCCACAGGGAATATTTCACAGTTTGTCCATTTAGACCAGATCCTGAAGAATGATCGCCGTCCACCTTGAACAGAAAAGGAGAACTTCTCCAGAGTCTCAGTGTCCTGAACCAAACCGACCCAGTCCTCCACTGTAGGAGTTTCAGGCTTTTGTTTTGCTTTCTGCCAGAAGCTTGAACAGCAGTGGACTCCATCCTCTGATGACTCGTTCCTAGCAGAGCCGTACGTGTCCCAGTAGAACCAGTTAACGTCCCCAAACCAACGGGATGACCTCCTGGAAGGGGTTCAGTTCAATCTGATGATTAAAAGACAGAAACGGAAAAACTGGACATAAAGTCCCTCCTGGACCAACTAACAGTTTAGTAACATCTAGGAGATTCTGCTGTGGTTTACTTAGAGCAAAGCTGAGCAGGAAGGTCTATCTGACCAGGTGATCATCTCTCCATCATCATAGACGGGTCACGGTTCTGACGCTCTATCTGCAGACGGGTCACGGTTGCCGTGTTACTTTTGGTTTTCTGATGGCGGTCTGTCAGCGTTTGCATCATGCATCGCTTCCCAAACGTTTCCAGGACTCATGGAACGATTCCAGGACTCATGGAACGTTTCCAGGACTCATGGAACGTTTCCAGGACTCATGGAACGTTTCCAGGACTCATGGAAC
>NW_015151928.1:39167-40429 GCF_000732505.1 Cyprinodon variegatus | reverse complement strand
GCACCTTCTGGTTAATGATGAGATGTTTCTGCTGTTTCAGGCTCCAGAGGCGAGGAGAGCTCAGAGGAAGACCCTACCATTGACATCACCACCGTCCAGGACATGCTGAGCAGTCACCACTACAAGTCCTTCAAGATCAGCTTGATCCATAAGCTGCGTTTCACCACAGAAGTCCAGCTAGGTACTTCCTGCTGCCGGGGGCCCAGACCGCCCACATACGCTCAGGTGGAGCAGAACCTGAAGGTTCCTGCATGGAGGAGGAAACCAGCAGAAAGGGACAGAAGGTTCCAGATGTTGGTGCCTTTAGGGCGTAAAAATGCTGCTTCATTTAGCTGCTGATGAACCAATCAGTCGCCCTTTAATGTAGAACCGTTTCATCTGTTCTGCTTCCCATCTCAGCTAATGAGAACGCCATCAGTAAAGATGCTGCTAACATTTAGCCTTAAGCTAACGCTTAGCTGTAAATGTTGAAGCTCAAACAGCCAGGATTCCTCCAGGCTGAATGAAAGCAGAGCCGGTTCTTCCTCTGGGAGGGGCCGCCCCTCGGTCCAGATGTTGGGTATCTTCTGCCAGATGTTTTTCTGTTGGGTCTTTAGATCAGAAATGTTGGCATTTTACCAAACTAAACGCTCCTCCACCATAAACCACTTCCAACCTTTCTCTGCAGGCATTTCAGGAGAAAAAGTGGAAATTGATCCTGTTACCAATCAGAAGTTTTTCCGCATTCGCCAGAAACCCATCTCCATCGACTCGGACCACCTGTGTGCCTGTGACCTTGTTGAGGAGAGGAGCCCCAGTAAGTGTTCCTCAGACCTGCAAAAGTTTGATGCGATCCCTGAGAAACAGTCCTCCCATCCATCAGAAACGTTTAGCACCTTAAGTTCAGCAGCGATCGACCTGAAAGATTACAGCCATCAGCTGGTCCTAGCTTGACCCGGATGCAGCTCCGAGCTTTAAACACCCCGACTGGAGGGTTTCCCTCATCAGGATCAGTCTGAAGCAGAAGGACAGACCTGAGGAGAGTCAGTGGCTGTGGTTTGGAGCTGCTAGCTAAACTCCATCAAACACTCTGGGTTACTGAGCAAGACCCTTAAAGGGGAACACCGTTTTTTTTTCCAAAGGTCCTTGATTTTCCGTTATTCCATCATGTTCTACTCACCCAGATGAGTTTAGTGTCATTTGGAGCCGTTCTGAAGATATTCCGTTAGGTTATATCCAGTAACGTCTTCCTATGGGCAACGACTTGAAGGCACAAACTAAAC
>NW_015151928.1:35337-36562 GCF_000732505.1 Cyprinodon variegatus | reverse complement strand
CGTGGCCAGTAGCCGGTCGTGGCCAGTAGCCAGTCGCGACCAGTAGCAGAAACCCAGAGAAGATTGGCTATATTACCAAGTTGGCGTCATTCTGGTTCTCTTTGGCTGATCTCAGGCTGCACTGCCACCTACTGGTCCACTGGACTCCAGCATGTTTTTGTTGCCTCTTGTTGCCATTTCTCTGATGTCACACCTTAACTATTTAGACCAGCATATTACTAACGTACGAAAAATCTGGCAAAAGTGCGGGCATACGTTGGATAAGTTATGAGCACGCTGGCACACGTCATCATACGGCGAGTATGTTGACGTCTTGACATGCCAGTATCTGCCATCCGTTGGCCGTCAGTTAGCTGATGGTTGACAGACGTTCAGTGTCAGATACTCATCAGTCATGGCGTCTATTTTATCCTAAACCTCTGAGTAACTTGTGCAGAACTTCTGCCTAAAGCCGGGCATACACTGTGCAATTGTTTTTTCAATTATTGCACGCAGCTACAGCTCACACTGTAAGACGAAACCGCAGGGATCCGAGTTCACAGCTCACGATGTTTGTAGAGCATGACGCTCTGATGCGATCTGCCTGCTCACACTGTACGTCTAAAAACATCTACGTTTGACTCAGCTCCGCAGTGAGATGGCGCTACTCGGACTCGTCTATCTGGAAGCCAAACCAGTAGCAGAGGAACATGAAGCTCACTAGAGTGAAACGCGCTGCCTTGGATATTTGGGCAATTTAGTGCTGAAAGCCCTAAAAAGAAAAGAAGACGACGTATTTGGACAAAGACATGGCTGAGCTAACGTGGCTACTACGGTCTGTCAGTTTGACAGGAAGACTCCATTTCACTCATTGCCCCCCCCGCCATGCTGCTGGGTTTACATCTGAGAGGAAGAAGAAGAAGAATCCTTCTTTGCCCACTGAGCGATTTGCCAATGACGGTGGGCACATGTTTGATTTTTGATTTTCTCCTGATCTTATGGTTCCTGATGGGGGGGTGCTCGTCAGAGGCTGATCGCCCCTCGTTACCCCCTGTACACTACACCACGCACCATCAGGCTGAAAGTCGGCCGGATCGAAAAATTCTCGCACGACTGGAGAATCGACCTGAAAAGGGCAAAAAAATCACACAGTGTACGCCCTGCGTAACTTATCCAGAACTTCTCTCCAACATATCAGCGTATCTGCCGTGTTCCAGACGAGCGCTGAACGTGTTTCTACCTTCCA
>NW_015151928.1:32479-34182 GCF_000732505.1 Cyprinodon variegatus | reverse complement strand
GCCCACCACCAACACACTTCCTAGCAGACATGACGCTCAATCTGCTGACACCAGAAACCTGCTTTCTTTCTTTATTCTATTGTCGGGTGGTAACCAGCAGCTAGGTTAATACCGCGATCAAAGACATCTCTATCTGCAGGCCGGGCGCCTCCGGGCGCATCGCTGCCCCCTCAGGACTCATCATTTCCTGGCCGTTACGCTGCCGTGCGTCATGCAGAAGTTAGGCTGTCGTTGGACAGAAGTTCTGGACTCGTTATGGATCCTCTATGTTTACGCCCAGAATAGAAAGAATCCATAGAAAGTTCAGAGTTTAGGAGATTCTGGGACGTCAGGCAGACGATGGATATATCGTCATGTGGGACCGGCCTAACCAGCTACCACCTCTTTATTATTTCAGTGCATTCATGGGTCCTCTGAGGTCAAAGGTTCAACTCTAAAAAGAAGACAGCAGAGTATGGAGGATAGAAATGGACCTGGGAGCTTTTCTAACCACTAATCCCAGGAGGTGAACCTCCATCTTTTGCTGAATGTGTTCCTGAAATGTTTGACACTAAATGACTCTAGGTGACACTGTTCTATTTGGCCATCTTTGGACGCTGTTCCCTGCTTCTGTGTTACTTCGGGCTACGTTCACACCGCAGCCTGAAGTCACCCAAATCTGATTTTTTTTGCCCATATCCGACCTGGATCTGATCTTTTCATGGCATTCTGAACAACACAGATCCGATCTGCGAACAACTATGGCGGATGATGATGCGGAGAGCAGTATTTATGTTTAAACATTGAAAAGATTAAGTTTTAATGGTGGGAAAAGATCGCTAGATGCGCTCCGGCGCTACCATCCATGTTTACTTCCGTAAACATAGAGCACGCTGGCCTGTGACGTCATCGCGTCCTCTACTGCGCATGCGGGTTACATGCGCCGTATGACTGCAGTATCACACAGGAGAACACATACAAGTCGCATATAGTTGGAAATGTGAACGGAAACGGAAAAAAAATTGGATTTCACAAAATAATCTGAATTGAGCATCGAGGCCTGCAGTGAAACGCAGCCTTAGATTCTTTAATTTTCTCCCAGCTTCTTCAACGTGGATGTGTTGATATGGTGACTGGTCTGAAGAGGAGCTGAGGCGCTTTAATCACTTAGATTATCAGTTCATACCATTTAAACCCGACTGTAAGGATCCAGAAATTCAAACAGAAAACATCTTATTGTTTTGGACTGATGCTACTGAGAAGTTTCCTTTAAATCTAATAATCTGCATCTACGTTTCTCATCCTTTCAGAGTGGAAAACACCTTTTTATCCTCTGCTGCGGCTTAAAGAGCAACGTCTGCTCTTCTTCACGGGCTGTTCAGTATTCTCTTAGTGCGCTGGCCTACATACAGCTGAACAACAGATGATTGTTTGACAAATAAAGACAGTTTATATCAAACACAGCAGTACGCTTGAAAATAACACCAGTTAAACTTTAACCAATATAAACATGGTAAACATCCTTAGAAAGCTCAGATTCTCCACAATCCAACCACCGAGTTCCTTTAATGGAAATATTGAGCACCAAAGCAGGCGTGACGAGATGCAGAATAAATGTAAAACAATGACACAGGCCTATTTTAAAGCATCTCTGTGTTACTGCTATTTAAAAAATACCTTATATGTTTTAGAAGAAAAAACCCAACTATGAGTCATATTTTAAC
>NW_015151928.1:28209-31682 GCF_000732505.1 Cyprinodon variegatus | reverse complement strand
ATTATTACACACTGTAGCTTTAAGTTTAACTCAAAATCAACAATTTCTTGGGGAGCTAATTAAATATTTCTCCGCTTTATACATTTTCATAAGAGCTGAACATGTGGTTCAGTGTTTCCCTCTAAGGACCTAGCAGCGGCTGATGTCATTGAATTTTCTTCTTCAAACGGTGCTTCTTATGCATCATTTGTTCATCATACGCCGACTTTCAGTTTAAGTTTAAAATATGGTTCAGAAAGTTGGTGCGTCACGATGGGACCCGCATCAACACTACGTAGCCCAGTCAGTCATTCAGACACTATATTTTGTCAGGACTCTCTGAGCAGAGCCCAGCAGCCCTGCTCTATCTGCTCTTTCCACAGGTGTCGGCAGTTGACTGGTGGGCGGGGCGCGCTCACCTGCAGCGTGTTCAGCAGCGCTGAAGGAGGACGGCAGAGTATTAACCGTTGGTGGTTCGCTCTCGTTCTCCCGTGGCTTCTTGTGAGGTGGGGCTGCCAGACCGCCTTTGCTCCAGTCAGGCTCCAGTGATCCTCTGACGTCTGGAATCCCAATTTCAGTAGCTGTGTCCCGATACAGCTGCAATATCGGTATTATAAATAAAAAAGTAGTAAGAACTGACGCGCTTCCAAAGTAACCCGTCAGTTACTGCAATACATTCCAGACCTAAAGTTTGGACACACCTTCTCATTCAAATGTTTTCTTTATTTTCATGACGAAAAAAATTGATTCTTCAGATTCACCCTGAAGGCATCAAAACTATGAATTAAAACGTGGAATTATATACTTCACAAAAAAGTGTGAAACAACTGAAAATCTGTCTGATATTCCAGGTTCTTTAAAGTAGCCTCCTTTAGCTTTGATCACTGCTTCGCTCACTCCTGGCGTTCTCTTGATCAGCTTCCAGAGGCCGTCACCTGAAATGGTTTTCACTTCACAGGTGTCCCCTGTCAGCTTTAATAAGTGGGATTTCTTGCCTTATAAATGGGGGAGGGACCATCAGAAGTCAGGTGGATCCACAGCTGATAGTCCAACTGAACAGACTGTTAGAATTTATATCATGGCAAGAAAAAGCAGCTAAGTAAAGAAAAACAAGCGGCCATCGTTACTTTAAGAAATGAAGGTCAGTCAGTCCAAAAAATTGGTCAAACTTTGAAAGTGTCCCCAAGTGCAGTCCTAAAAACCATCAAGAGCTACAAAGAAACTGTCTGACATGAGGAGCCCCCCAGGAAAGGAAGACCAGGAGTCACCTCTGCTGCTGAGGAGAAGTTCATCCGAGTCACCAGCCTCAGAAATGACAGATTAACAGCAGCTCAGATTAGAGAGCAGGTCAATGAAACACAGAGTTCTAGCAGCAGAAACATCTAGATCATCTGTTAAGAGGAGACTGTGTGAATCAGGCCTTAGTGGTAGAATAGCTGCTAGGAAACCGCTGCTAAGGCAACAAGCAGAGAGACTAGCTTTGGCTAAAGAACACCAGGAACGGACATTAGACTGGTGGAAATCTGGGCTTTGGTCTGATGAGTCCAAATATGAGATCTTTGGTTCCAACCATCGTGTCTTTGTGACACAGAAAAGTTGAACAGATGGACTCATGGTTCCCACAGTGAAGCATGGAGGGGGAGGTGTGATGGTGTGGGATGCTTTGCTTGGAACACTGTTGGACATTTATTCAAAATTGAAGGCATCCTGACCCAGCATGGCTTCCACAGCCTCTTGCAGCGGCATGCTCTTCCATCCGGGTTGGATTTAGTTGGAGCATCATTTACTTTTCAGCAGGACAATGAGCCCAAACACGCCTCCAGTGTGATAGGATGCTGCACCAGATGACCTGGCCTCCACCATCACTGGTCCTGAAACCAGTCCAGATGGTCTGGGATGAGCTGGACCGCAGAGTGAAGGCAAAGGGCCAACAGGTGCTCAGCATCTCTGGGAACTCCTTCATGACTGTTGGAAGACCATTTCAGGTGACGGCCTCTGGAAGCTCATCAAGAGAACGCCAGGAGTGAGCGAAGCAGTGATCAAAGCTAAAGGAGGCTACTTTGAAGAACCGAGAATATCAGACAGATTTTCAGATGTTTCACATTTTCGTATTAAGTATATAATTCCACGTTAATATTTTTCATGCCTTCAGTGTGAATCTACAATGTTCATAGTCATGAAAATAAAGGAAATTCTTTGAATGAGAAGGCGTGTCCAAACTTTTGGTCTGTACTGTATATTCCATTCAGCAGTAACCGAGTAATTAAACGTGTTCCAAACTACATTTTGGTCATATTGTTACAGCTACTAAGGTGAGTAACATGGTACAATCTGAGCTGAATAACCCAAGGCCAACAGCCTAAATGAAGAGCAGAAGCCCAGCCTGAAGGAGCCACATGAGGCCAACCCACAGTGGGCCCAGGAAGAGGGGGCGGAGCTGTCCAACAATCACCGCTGAAAGAGAAGGACAGACTCTGTAGTGAGGGTCAGCTGGGAACATCTGGAGCCCTCAGTCCGCTATATGTTGAACTCCCTCCTCTGGGAGCCTGTGGCTGTTCCCATAAGATCTGCTGTGCCTGTCATGGCAGCAGTTCTTAACCCAGTGGTGGACATCAGCAGTAAGGGATTCTGTAAAGCTGAAGGTGGAGTCCAGCCTGACTGACTCCTGAGTCAGCAAGCAGGTATCACGAGGCCAAGTACACGGCTGTCTGGGCAGTTGTTGAGGCTGGGAGGGGTTTGAAGGAGCCATGGAGAGAGTCCATTGCTAAGCCCTAAAGTAATTCTGGCAAACCCTACCTTTCCTCCAGGGGAATGCAGTGCTTTGCTAACATGGTTTTCAGAGGGAGTGGGGAGCAGCTGACCCTGGGAGGCAACATTGTTAGACATTGGAAGGAATACTTTGAGGAGCTCATCAATCCAGCTGACACGCCTTCCATGGTGGGAGAACAGAAGGCGTTCTTGGGATTGGTAGTCCAGATAAGCCCAGCATGAAGATGCTTTTTAATTATCAAAACAGATGCTGAAATCAGCTAAAGTCCTGAGTCACTACTCAGCAGACACAGTTGGTACTGGCATGCAACGCCTCACCATACAGAGTAGGTGCCGTCTTGTCCCATATCATGGAAGATTGCAGTGAGAAACCCTTAGGTTTTATATCATGCACGCTGACACCAGCCGAGAAGAGATACTTCCCACTGGATAAAGAGGGCATAGCCATAATGTTTGTAATAAAGAACTTCCATAAGTACATCTTAGAGCGTACAGCTTTAAAAATAGAAAGCTTGCTCCTTGGATTAATGCAGAGCTGCGTACTTTGAAGCAAAATGCTAGGAAACTGGAGAGAAAATATCGCTCCACAGGCCTGCGGGAGTCCTTCCTAGTCTGGAAAAATGGTTTACTGCTGTATATGAGGACCCTTTGTAAAGCAAGAGCAGCATATTTCTCCTCATTAATAGAGGAGAATAAAAATAATCCTAGATTTCTTTTTAATACAG